>NC_092675.1:8631311-8934904 GCF_964355755.1 Antedon mediterranea
TAAACAACGTCGGGCCTGTGGCGGATTGCTATAAGGGGTCTATAACGGGTCTTAGCGCTTAGCCGGCTATAATTCGTGACGTAGCAAGTAGTCTAACATTATAGACCATTGCTATACCGCGGTCTTACCTGTAAACGGTCTTTAAAATTAAAGCCTACTCGAAGGAGTCTTAAAACAGTCTTAAACCTCTCTTTTTGTTGCTTTTACGTATTATTTATCGTCAAAGACAACCAATAGAACGAGTTTTAAGTGTTAAATCAAATAATAACTATGATTTTATTCTTATATAGCCCTAGAATAGATTTTCTTGCGTAGAAATGTACGTACTGTTATGATTGTGAATTGAACAAGCGTGACGAACATTACTTTATTTGGTATTTTACGCGCAAAGTACGCCCTCAATTTGTTACTTTACGCGGTCTTATAAGACTGTTTTATAGCAATGGTCTAACAGGGGTGGCTTTAGTAAGACCGTCTATCAGATAAAGCCGGCTTTAATCGGGGAGTTAAGACCATTAGTTAAGACTGTTTTATAGCAATCCGCCCCTGGTTAGTACTTGGATGGGAGACCACCTGGGAATACCTGGTGTCGTAGACCTATACTAAACAAAGTTTATTTTACCTTTCAATTATGTTTTTTGACAGTAACTATAAGATCTTTCTAAGTTATAATCTTGAACCGCAAGTAACCGAACGTCTACAACCATACCACGTTGAAAACACCGGTTCTCGTCCGAACACCGCAGTTAAACAACGTCGGGCCTGGTTAGTACTTGGATGGGAGACCGCCTGGGAATACCTAGTGTCGTAGACCTATGTTTAACTGTTTTAAATTATACTAAACAAAGTTTATTTTACCTTTCAATTATGTTTTTATGACACTAACTATAATACCCCTTTCACACCAAAACTCCGGAGTGTCTCCGGAGACACCCCGGGGTTTATGACCATTCAAAACGTCGAGAAACTCCGGAGATACCCCTTTCACACCAACCTAGCAACACCGGGGTTTATAAAATAAAATTGTAAATGTCGCCCTCTATTTTGTTTGTTTACATAGCGACGATCATTAGAATCATTTTAATTAATAATATTTTAAATTTAATAATTACTTTCAAAAGTCTCAGAAGTAATATAATGTTTTATTTATACTACTTATTATTTTCTAGACCCGCTATATATTTTTTACAAATATTTATAGTGTTTTAAAATAAAACTAAATAAATAATTGATTGCGAGGATAACCTTTTGACCCGAAACACTCCGGAGTTTGATGTTGGTACCTTTCACACCAAAACACCGGAGTGTCCCCGCAGTTCGCTCTCCGGAGAATGTTCAGCTGTTCAACCCCGCAGTTTTAAACTCCGGAGTTGCTTGATTTTACCTTTCACACCAAACAGCGGGACGTCAACTCCGGGGTGTCTCCGGAGTGTCTCCGGAGTTTTGCTTTTGGTGTGAAAGGGGTATAAGATCTTTCTCAGTTATAATCTTGAACCGGAAGTAACCGAATGTCTACAACCATACCACGTTGAAAACACCGGTTCTCGTCCGAACACCGCAGTTAAACAACGTCGGGCCTGGTTAGTACTTGGATGGGAGACCGCCTGGGAATACCTGGTGTCGTAGACCTATGTTTAACTTTTTTAAATTATACTAAACAATGTTTATTTTACCTTTCAATTATGTTTTTATGACAGTAACTATAAGATCTTTCTAAGTTATAATCTTGAACCGCAAGTAACCGAACGTCTACAACCATACCACGTTGAAAACACCGGTTCTCGTCCGAACACCGCAGTTAAACAACGTCGGGCCTGGTTAGTACTTGGATGGAAGACCGCCTTGGAATACCTGGTGTCGTAGACCTATGTTTAACTTTTTTAAATTATACTAAACAAAGTTTATTTTACCTTTCAATTATGTTTTTATGACAGTAACTATAAGATCTTTCTAAGTTATAATCTTGAACCGCAAGTAACCGAACGTCTACAACCATACCACGTTGAAAACACCGGTTCTCGTCCGAACACCGCAGTTAAACAACGTCGGGCCTGGTTAGTACTTGGATGGGAGACCGCCTGGGAATACCTGGTGTCGTAGACCTATGTTTAACTTTTTTAAATTATACTAAACAATGTTTATTTTACCTTTCAATTATGTTTTTTGACAGTAACTATAAGATCTTTCTAAGTTATAATCTTGAACCGCAAGTAACCGAACGTCTACAACCATACCACGTTGAAAACACCGGTTCTCGTCCGAACACCGCAGTTAAACACCGTCGGGCCTGGTTAGTACTTGGATGGGAGACCGCCTGGGAATACCTGGTGTCGTAGACCTATGTTTAACTTTTTTAAATTATACTAAACAATGTTTATTTTACCTTTCAATTATGTTTTTTGACAGTAACTATAAGATCTTTCGAAGTTATAATCTTGAACCGCAAGTAACCGAATGTCTACAACCACACCACGTTGAAAACACCGGTTCTCGTTCGAACACCGCAGTTAAACAACGTCGGGCCTGTGGCGGATTGCTATAAGGGGTCTATAACCGGTCTTCGCGCTTAGCCGGCTATAATTCGTGACGTAGCAAGTAGTCTAACATTATAGACCATTGCTATACCGCGGTCTAACCTGTAAACGGTCTTTAAAATTAAAGCCTACTCGAAGGAGTCTTAAAACAGTCTTAAACCTCTCTTTTTGTTGCTTTTACGTATTATTTCTCGTCAAAGACAACCAATAGAACGAGTTTTAAGTGTTAAATCAAATAATAACGATGATTTTATTCTTATATAGCCCTAGAATAGATTTTCTTGCGGAGAAATGTACGTACTGTTATGATTGTGAATTGAACAAGCGTGACGAACATTACTTTATTTGGTATTTTACGCGCAAAGTACGCCCTCAATTTGTTACTTTACGCGGTCTTATAAGACTGTTTTATAGCAATGGTCTAACAGGGGTGGCTTTAGTAAGACCGTCTATCAGATAAAGCCGGCTTTAATCGGGGAGTTAAGACCATTAGTTAAGACTGTTTTATAGCAATCCGCCCCTGGTTAGTACTTGGATGGGAGACCGCCTGGGAATACCTGGTGTCGTAGACCTATACTAAACAAAGTTTATTTTACCTTTCAATTAATGTTTTTTGACAGTAACTATAAGATCTTTCTAAGTTATAATCTTGAACCGCAAGTAACCGAACGTCTACAACCATACCACGTTGAAAACACCGGTTCTCGTCCGAACACCGCAGTTAAACAACGTCGGGCCTGGTTAGTACTTGGATGGAAGAACGCCTGGGAATACCTGGTGTCGTAGACCTATGTTTAACTTTTTTAAATTATACTAAACAAAGTTTATTTTACCTTTCAATTATGTTTTTATGACAGTAACTATAAGATCTTTCTAAGTTATAATCTTGAACCGCAAGTAACCGAACGTCTACAACCATACCACGTTGAAAACACCGGTTCTCGTCCGAACACCGCAGTTAAACAACGTCGGGCCTGGTTAGTACTTGGATGGGAGACCGCCTGGGAATACCTGGTGTCGTAGACCTATGTTTAACTTTTTTTAAATTATACTAAACAATGTTTATTTTACCTTTCAATTATGTTTTTTGACAGTAACTATAAGATTGCAGGTTGCCTAGCCTGTGAATATCTGTTGTCGTACACCTGTTTTTATCTTTTTAATAATCCTAAAATATAGTCTCGTTTAAGTGTTTCGATTTTCCAAAAATGTGTTTATACTGTTGATGATAGTATAAGTAAATAAATTCAAACTGTAACCGCAATTAATCGAAAGTTTTTAAACTAAACTGCATTGAAAACAACGGTTCTCGTCCGATCACTGAAGTTAAACAAGTTGTTGTTCAAAGACATGTTTGTTGTTGTATGTTGCTGCTGTGGTGACGGTACAAACGTCACTGTACTACGCGGGCGTCCACTTGTGTGCGCGTTTGATTCTTAGCAACAAAGCGGCCTGAATCTTTTGTACATGCCGCTATTGTGTTATGCTTCTTTGTACAGTGTTATTGTTTCCTTTATATTATCTTTTTAAGAACCTCAGTATAACTTTTTAAATTATACTAATCAAAGTTGAATTAAACTTTCAAGTACTATTAGGTTATAGGATATATGTGTTTATAGAGATTTTGACAGTGAATATAAGATTTATATATACTTGAACCGCAAGTAACCGAACGTCTACAACCATACCATGTTGAAAACAACGGTTCTCGTCCGAACACCGCAGTTAAACAACGTCGGGCCTGGTTAGTACTTGGATGGGGGACCGCCTGGGAATACCTGGTGTCGTAGACCTATGTTTAACTTTTTTAAATTATACTAAACAATGTTTATTTTACCTTTCAATTTTGTTTTTATGACAGTAACTATAAGATCTTTCTAAGTTATAATCTTGAACCGCAAGTAACCGAACGTCTACAACCATACCACGTTGAAAACACCGGTTCTCGTCCGAACACCGCAGTTAAACAACGTCGGGCCTGGTTAGTACTTGGATGGAAGAACGCCTGGGAATACCTGGTGTCGTAGACCTATGTTTAACTTTTTTAAATTATACTAAACAAAGTTTATTTTACCTTTCAATTATGTTTTTATGACAGTAACTATAAGATCTTTCTAAGTTATAATCTTGAACCGCAAGTAACCGAACGTCTACAACCATACCACGTTGAAAACACCGGTTCTCGTCCGAACACCGCAGTTAAACAACGTCGGGCCTGGTTAGTACTTGGATGGGAGACCGCCTGGGAATACCTGGTGTCGTAGACCTATGTTTAACTTTTTTTAAATTATACTAAACAATGTTTATTTTACCTTTCAATTATGTTTTTTGACAGTAACTATAAGATTGCAGGTTGCCTAGCCTGTGAATATCTGTTGTCGTACACCTGTTTTTATCTTTTTAATAATCCTAAAATATAGTCTCGTTTAAGTGTTTCGATTTTCCAAAAATGTGTTTATACTGTTGATGATAGTATAAGTAAATAAATTCAAACTGTAACCGCAATTAATCGAAAGTTTTTAAACTAAACTGCATTGAAAACAACGGTTCTCGTCCGATCACTGAAGTTAAACAAGTTGTTGTTCAAAGACATGTTTGTTGTTGTATGTTGCTGCTGTGGTGACGGTACAAACGTCAATGTACTACGCGGGCGTCCACTTGTGTGCGCGTTTGATTCTTAGCAACAAAGCGGCCTGAATCTTTTGTACATGCCGCTATTGTGTTATGCTTCTTTGTACAGTGTTATTGTTTCCTTTATATTATCTTTTTAAGAACCTCAGTATAACTTTTTAAATTATACTAATCAAAGTTGAATTAAACTTTCAAGTACTATTAGGTTATAGGATATATGTGTTTATAGAGATTTTGACAGTGAATATAAGATTTATATATACTTGAACCGCAAGTAACCGAACGTCTACAACCATACCATGTTGAAAACAACGGTTCTCGTCCGAACACCGCAGTTAAACAACGTCGGGCCTGGTTAGTACTTGGATGGGGGACCGCCTGGGAATACCTGGTGTCGTAGACCTATGTTTAACTTTTTTAAATTATACTAAACAATGTTTATTTTACCTTTCAATTTTGTTTTTATGACAGTAACTATAAGATCTTTCTAAGTTATAATCTTGAACCGCAAGTAACCGAACGTCTACAACCATACCACGTTGAAAACACCGGTTCTCGTCCGAACACCGCAGTTAAACAACGTCGGGCCTGGTTAGTACTTGGATGGAAGAACGCCTGGGAATACCTGGTGTCGTAGACCTATGTTTAACTTTTTTAAATTATACTAAACAAAGTTTATTTTACCTTTCAATTATGTTTTTATGACAGTAACTATAAGATCTTTCTAAGTTATAATCTTGAACCGCAAGTAACCGAACGTCTACAACCATACCACGTTGAAAACACCGGTTCTCGTCCGAACACCGCAGTTAAACAACGTCGGGCCTGGTTAGTACTTGGATGGGAGACCGCCTGGGAATACCTGGTGTCGTAGACCTATGTTTAACTTTTTTTAAATTATACTAAACAATGTTTATTTTACCTTTCAATTATGTTTTTTGACAGTAACTATAAGATTGCAGGTTGCCTAGCCTGTGAATATCTGTTGTCGTACACCTGTTTTTATCTTTTTAATAATCCTAAAATATAGTCTCGTTTAAGTGTTTCGATTTTCCAAAAATGTGTTTATACTGTTGATGATAGTATAAGTAAATAAATTCAAACTGTAACCGCAATTAATCGAAAGTTTTTAAACTAAACTGCATTGAAAACAACGGTTCTCGTCCGATCACTGAAGTTAAACAAGTTGTTGTTCAAAGACATGTTTGTTGTTGTATGTTGCTGCTGTGGTGACGGTACAAACGTACCGGGCGCGGGCGTCCACTTGTGTGCGCGTTTGATTCTTAGCAACAAAGCGGCCTGAATCTTTTGTACATGCCGCTATTGTGTTATGCTTCTTTGTACAGTGTTATTGTTTCCTTTATATTATCTTTTTAAGAACCTCAGTATAACTTTTTAAATTATACTAAACAAATTTGAATTTACCTTTCAAGTATGTGTTTCTTCAACAGAAGTGGGTGTAAATACCAACGTCATGGTTTCAGCAGCTGCTAATTTCAATCCTAGAAAATGTTCTATAATAAATGAACAAAACTATTAGGTTATAGGATATATATGTTTATAGAGATTTTGACAGTGAATATAAGATTTATATATACTTGAACCGCAAGTAACCGAACGTCTACAACCATACCACGTTGAAAACACCGGTTCTCGTCCGAACACCGCAGTTAAACAACGTCGGGCCTGGTTAGTACTTGGATGGGAGACCGCCTGGGAATACCTGGTGTCGTAGACCTATGTTGAACTTTTTTAAATTATACTAAACAAAGTTTATTTTACCTTTCAATTATATTTTTATGACAGTAACTATAAGATCTTTCTAAGTTATAATCTTGAACCGCAAGTAACCGAACGTCTACAACCATACCCCGTTGAAAACACCGGTTCTCCTCCGAACACCGCAGTTAAACAACGTCGGGCCTGGTTAGTACTTGGATGGGAGACCGCCTGGGAATACCTGGTGTCGTAGACCTATGTTTAACTTTTTTAAATTATACTAAACAATGTTTATTTTACCTTTCAATTATGTTTTTTTACAGTAACTATAAGATCTTTCTAAGTTATAATCTTGAACCGCAAGTAACCGAATGTCTACAACCGTACCAGGTTGCCTAGCCTGTGAGTATCTGTTTAACTTTTTTAAATTATACTAAACAATGTTTATTTTACCTTTCAATTATGTTTTTTGACAGTAACTATAAGATCTTTCTCAGTTATAATCTTGAACCGCAAGTAACCGAATGTCTACAACCATACCACGTTGCAAACACCGGTTCTCGTCCGAACACCGCAGTTAAACAACGTCGGGCCTGGTTAGTACTTGGATGGGAGACCGCCTGGGAATACCTGGTGTCGTAGACCTATGTTTAACTTTTTTAAATTATACTAAACAATGTTTATTTTACCTTTCAATTATGTTTTTTGACAGTAACTATAAGATCTTTCTCAGTTATAATCTTGAACCGCAAGTAACCGAATGTCTACAACCATACCACGTTGAAAACACCGGTTCTCGTCCGAACACCGCAGTTAAACAACGTCGGGCCTGGTTAGTACTTGGATGGGAGACCGCCTGGGAATACCTGGTGTCGTAGACCTATGTTTAACTTTTTTAAATTATACTAAACAATGTTTATTTTACCTTTCAATTATGTTTTTTTACAGTAACTATAAGATCTTTCTAAGTTATAATCTTGAACCGCAAGTAACCGAATGTCTACAACCGTACCAGGTTGCCTAGCCTGTGAATATCTGTTTAACTTTTTTAAATTATACTAAACAATGTTTATTTTACCTTTCAATTATGTTTTTTGACAGTAACTATAAGATCTTTCTCAGTTATAATCTTGAACCGCAAGTAACCGAATGTCTACAACCATACCACGTTGCAAACACCGGTTCCCGTCCGAACACCGCAGTTAAACAACGTCGGGCCTGGTTAGTACTTGGATGGGAGACCGCCTGGGAATACCTGGTGTCGTAGACCTATGTTTAACTTTTTTAAATTATACTAAACAATGTTTATTTTACCTTTCAATTATGTTTTTTGACAGTAACTATAAGATCTTTCTCAGTTATAATCTTGAACCGCAAGTAACCGAATGTCTACAACCATACCACGTTGAAAACACCGGTTCTCGTCCGAACACCGCAGTTAAACAACGTCGGGCCTGGTTAGTACTTGGATGGGAGACCGCCTGGGAATACCTGGTGTCGTAGACCTATGTTTAACTTTTTTAAATTATACAAAATAAAGTTTATTTTAACTTAAAATTATATTTTTTTGACAGTAACTATAAGATCTTTCAAAGTTATAACCTTGAACCGCAAGTAACCGAATGTCTACAACCGTACCAGGTTGCCTAGCCTGTGAATATCTGTTGTCGTACACCTGTTTTTATCTTTTTAATAATCCTAAAATATAGTCTCGTTTAAGTGTTTCTATTTTCCAAAAATGTGTTTATACTGTTGATGATAGTATAAGTAAATAAATTCAAACTGTAACCGCAATTAATCGAAAGTTTTTCAACTAAACTGCATTGAAAACAACGGTTCTCGTCCGATCACTGAAGTTAAACAAGTTGTTGTTCAAAGACATGTTTGTTGTTGTATGTTGCTGCTGTGGTGACGGTACAAACGTCACTGTACTACGCGGGCGTCCACTTGTGTGCGCGTTTGATTCTTAGCAACAAAGCGGCCTGAATCTTTTGTACATGCCGCTATTGTGTTATGCTTCTTTGTACAGTGTTATTGTTTCCTTTATATTATCTTTTTAAGAACCTCAGTATAACTTTTTAAATTATACTAATCAAAGTTGAATTAAACTTTCAAGTACTATTAGGTTATAGGATATATGTGTTTATAGAGATTTTGACAGTGAATATAAGATTTATATATACTTGAACCGCAAGTAACCGAACGTCTACAACCATACCATGTTGAAAACAACGGTTCTCGTCCGAACACCGCAGTTAAACAACGTCGGGCCTGGTTAGTACTTGGATGGGGGACCGCCTGGGAATACCTGGTGTCGTAGACCTATGTTTAACTTTTTTAAATTATACTAAACAATGTTTATTTTACCTTTCAATTTTGTTTTTATGACAGTAACTATAAGATCTTTCTAAGTTATAATCTTGAACCGCAAGTAACCGAACGTCTACAACCATACCACGTTGAAAACACCGGTTCTCGTCCGAACACCGCAGTTAAACAACGTCGGGCCTGGTTAGTACTTGGATGGAAGAACGCCTGGGAATACCTGGTGTCGTAGACCTATGTTTAACTTTTTTAAATTATACTAAACAAAGTTTATTTTACCTTTCAATTATGTTTTTATGACAGTAACTATAAGATCTTTCTAAGTTATAATCTTGAACCGCAAGTAACCGAACGTCTACAACCATACCACGTTGAAAACACCGGTTCTCGTCCGAACACCGCAGTTAAACAACGTCGGGCCTGGTTAGTACTTGGATGGGAGACCGCCTGGGAATACCTGGTGTCGTAGACCTATGTTTAACTTTTTTTAAATTATACTAAACAATGTTTATTTTACCTTTCAATTATGTTTTTTGACAGTAACTATAAGATTGCAGGTTGCCTAGCCTGTGAATATCTGTTGTCGTACACCTGTTTTTATCTTTTTAATAATCCTAAAATATAGTCTCGTTTAAGTGTTTCGATTTTCCAAAAATGTGTTTATACTGTTGATGATAGTATAAGTAAATAAATTCAAACTGTAACCGCAATTAATCGAAAGTTTTTAAACTAAACTGCATTGAAAACAACGGTTCTCGTCCGATCACTGAAGTTAAACAAGTTGTTGTTCAAAGACATGTTTGTTGTTGTATGTTGCTGCTGTGGTGACGGTACAAACGTCACTGTACTACGCGGGCGTCCACTTGTGTGCGCGTTTGATTCTTAGCAACAAAGCGGTCTGAATCTTTTGTACATGCCGCTATTGTGTTATGCTTCTTTGTACAGTGTTATTGTTTCCTTTATATTATCTTTTTAAGAACCTCAGTATAACTTTTTAAATTATACTAAACAAATTTGAATTTACCTTTCAAGTATGTGTTTCTTCAACAGAAGTGGGTGTAAATACCAACGTCATGGTTTCAGCAGCTGCTAATTTCAATCCTAGAAAATGTTCTATAATAAATGAACAAAACTATTAGGTTATAGGATATATATGTTTATAGAGATTTTGACAGTGAATATAAGATTTATATATACTTGAACCGCAAGTAACCGAACGTCTACAACCATACCACGTTGAAAACACCGGTTCTCGTCCGAACACCGCAGTTAAACAACGTCGGGCCTGGTTAGTACTTGGATGGGAGACCGCCTGGGAATACCTGGTGTCGTAGACCTATGTTGAACTTTTTTAAATTATACTAAACAAAGTTTATTTTACCTTTCAATTATATTTTTATGACAGTAACTATAAGATCTTTCTAAGTTATAATCTTGAACCGCAAGTAACCGAACGTCTACAACCATACCACGTTAAAAACACCGGTTCTCCTCCGAACACCGCAGTTAAACAACGTCGGGCCTGGTTAGTACTTGGATGGGAGACCGCCTGGGAATACCTGGTGTCGTAGACCTATGTTTAACTTTTTTAAATTATACTAAACAATGTTTATTTTACCTTTCAATTATGTTTTTTTACAGTAACTATAAGATCTTTCTAAGTTATAATCTTGAACCGCAAGTAACCGAATGTCTACAACCGTACCAGGTTGCCTAGCCTGTGAATATCTGTTTAACTTTTTTAAATTATACTAAACAATGTTTATTTTACCTTTCAATTATGTTTTTTGACAGTAACTATAAGATCTTTCTCAGTTATAATCTTGAACCGCAAGTAACCGAATGTCTACAACCATACCACGTTGCAAACACCGGTTCTCGTCCGAACACCGCAGTTAAACAACGTCGGGCCTGGTTAGTACTTGGATGGGAGACCGCCTGGGAATACCTGGTGTCGTAGACCTATGTTTAACTTTTTTAAATTATACTAAACAATGTTTATTTTACCTTTCAATTATGTTTTTTGACAGTAACTATAAGATCTTTCTCAGTTATAATCTTGAACCGCAAGTAACCGAATGTCTACAACCATACCACGTTGAAAACACCGGTTCTCGTCCGAACACCGCAGTTAAACAACGTCGGGCCTGGTTAGTACTTGGATGGGAGACCGCCTGGGAATACCTGGTGTCGTAGACCTATGTTTAACTTTTTTAAATTATACTAAACAATGTTTATTTTACCTTTCAATTATGTTTTTTTACAGTAACTATAAGATCTTTCTAAGTTATAATCTTGAACCGCAAGTAACCGAATGTCTACAACCGTACCAGGTTGCCTAGCCTGTGAATATCTGTTTAACTTTTTTAAATTATACTAAACAATGTTTATTTTACCTTTCAATTATGTTTTTTGACAGTAACTATAAGATCTTTCTCAGTTATAATCTTGAACCGCAAGTAACCGAATGTCTACAACCATACCACGTTGCAAACACCGGTTCCCGTCCGAACACCGCAGTTAAACAACGTCGGGCCTGGTTAGTACTTGGATGGGAGACCGCCTGGGAATACCTGGTGTCGTAGACCTATGTTTAACTTTTTTAAATTATACTAAACAATGTTTATTTTACCTTTCAATTATGTTTTTTGACAGTAACTATAAGATCTTTCTCAGTTATAATCTTGAACCGCAAGTAACCGAATGTCTACAACCATACCACGTTGAAAACACCGGTTCTCGTCCGAACACCGCAGTTAAACAACGTCGGGCCTGGTTAGTACTTGGATGGGAGACCGCCTGGGAATACCTGGTGTCGTAGACCTATGTTTAACTTTTTTAAATTATACAAAATAAAGTTTATTTTAACTTTCAATTATATTTTTATGACAGTAACTATAAGATCTTTCAAAGTTATAACCTTGAACCGCAAGTAACCGAATGTCTACAACCGTACCAGGTTGCCTAGCCTGTGAATATCTGTTGTCGTACACCTGTTTTTATCTTTTTAATAATCCTAAAATATAGTCTCGTTTAAGTGTTTCTATTTTCCAAAAATGTGTTTATACTGTTGATGATAGTATAAGTAAATAAATTCAAACTGTAACCGCAATTAATCGAAAGTTTTTCAACTAAACTGCATTGAAAACAACGGTTCTCGTCCGATCACTGAAGTTAAACAAGTTGTTGTTCAAAGACATGTTTGTTGTTGTATGTTGCTGCTGTGGTGACGGTACAAACGTCACTGTACTACGCGGGCGTCCACTTGTGTGCGCGTTTCATTCTTAGCAACAAAGCGGCCTGAATCTTTTGTACATGCCGCTATTGTGTTATGCTTCTTTGTACAGTGTTATTGTTTCCTTTATATTATCTTTTTAAGAACCTCAGTATAACTTTTTAAATTATACTAATCAAAGTTGAATTAAACTTTCAAGTACTATTAGGTTATAGGATATATGTGTTTATAGAGATTTTGACAGTGAATATAAGATTTATATATACTTGAACCGCAAGTAACCGAACGTCTACAACCATACCATGTTGAAAACAACGGTTCTCGTCCGAACACCGCAGTTAAACAACGTCGGGCCTGGTTAGTACTTGGATGGGGGACCGCCTGGGAATACCTGGCGTCATAGACCTATGTTTAACTTTTTTATATTATAATAAACAATGTTTATTTTACCTTTCAATTTTGTTTTTATGACAGTAACTATAAGATCTTTCTAAGTTATAATCTTGAACCGCAAGTAACCGAACGTCTACAACCATACCACGTTGAAAACACCGGTTCTCGTCCGAACACCGCAGTTAAACAACGTCGGGCCTGGTTAGTACTTGGATGGAAGAACGCCTGGGAATACCTGGTGTCGTAGACCTATGTTTAACTTTTTTAAATTATACTAAACAATGTTTATTTTACCTTTCAATTATGTTTTTTGACAGTAACTATAAGATCTTTCTCAGTTATAATCTTGACCGCAAGTAACCGAATGTCTACAACCATACCACGTTGAAAACACCGGTTCTCGTCCGAACACCGCAGTTAAACAACGTCGGGCCTGGTTAGTACTTGGATGGGAGACCGCCTGGGAATACCTGGTGTCGTAGACCTATGTTTAACTTTTTTAAATTATACTAAACAATGTTTATTTTACCTTTCAATTATGTTTTTTTACAGTAACTATAAGATCTTTCTAAGTTATAATCTTGAACCGCAAGTAACCGAATGTCTACAACCGTACCAGGTTGCCTAGCCTGTGAATATCTGTTTAACTTTTTTAAATTATACTAAACAATGTTTATTTTACCTTTCAATTATGTTTTTTGACAGTAACTATAAGATCTTTCTCAGTTATAATCTTGAACCGCAAGTAACCGAATGTCTACAACCATACCACGTTGTAAACACTGGTTCTCGTCCGAACACCGCAGTTAAACAACGTCGGGCCTGGTTAGTACTTGGATGGGAGACCGCCTGGGAATACCTGGTGTCGTAGACCTATGTTTAACTTTTTTAAATTATACTAAACAATGTTTATTTTACCTTTCAATTATGTTTTTTGACAGTAACTATAAGATCTTTCTCAGTTATAATCTTGAACCGCAAGTAACCGAATGTCTACAACCATACCACGTTGAAAACACCGGTTCTCGTCCGAACACCGCAGTTAAACAACGTCGGGCCTGGTTAGTACTTGGATGGGAGACCGCCTGGGAATACCTGGTGTCGTATACCTATGTTTAACTTTTTTAAATTATACAAAATAAAGTTTATTTTAACTTTCAATTATATTTTTATGACAGTAACTATAAGATCTTTCAAAGTTATAACCTTGAACCGCAAGTAACCGAATGTCTACAACCGTACCAGGTTGCCTAGCCTGTGAATATCTGTTGTCGTACACCTGTTTTTATCTTTTTAATAATCCTAAAATATAGTCTCGTTTAAGTGTTTCTATTTTCCAAAAATGTGTTTATACTGTTGATGATAGTATAAGTAAATAAATTCAAACTGTAACCGCAATTAATCGAAAGTTTTTCAACTAAACTGCATTGAAAACAACGGTTCTCGTCCGATCACTGAAGTTAAACAAGTTGTTGTTCAAAGACATGTTTGTTGTTGTATGTTGCTGCTGTTGTGACGGTACAAACGTCACTGTACTACGCGGGCGTCCACTTGTGTGCGCGTTTGATTCTTAGCAACAAAGCGGCCTGAATCTTTTGTACATGCCGCTATTGTGTTATGCTTCTTTGTACAGTGTTATTGTTTCCTTTATATTATCTTTTTAAGAACCTCAGTATAACTTTTTAAATTATACTAATCAAAGTTGAATTAAACTTTCAAGTACTATTAGGTTATAGGATATATGTGTTTATAGAGATTTTGACAGTGAATATAAGATTTATATATACTTGAACCGCAAGTAACCGAACGTCTACAACCATACCATGTTGAAAACAACGGTTCTCGTCCGAACACCGCAGTTAAACAACGTCGGGCCTGGTTAGTACTTGGATGGGGGACCGCCTGGGAATACCTGGTGTCGTAGACCTATGTTTAACTTTTTTAAATTATACTAAACAATGTTTATTTTACCTTTCAATTATGTTTTTTGACAGTAACTATAAGATCTTTCTAAGTTATAATCTTGAACCGCAAGTAACCGAACGTCTACAACCATACCACGTTGAAAACACCGGTTCTCGTCCGAACACCGCAGTTAAACAACGTCGGGCCTGGTTAGTACTTGGATGGAAGAACGCCTGGGAATACCTGGTGTCGTAGACCTATGTTTAACTTTTTTAAATTATACTAAACAAAGTTTATTTTACCTTTCAATTATGTTTTTATGACAGTAACTATAAGATCTTTCTAAGTTATAATCTTGAACCGCAAGTAACCGAACGTCTACAACCATACCACGTTGAAAACACCGGTTCTCGTCCGAACACCGCAGTTAAACAACGTCGGGCCTGGTTAGTACTTGGATGGGAGACCGCCTGGGAATACCTGGTGTCGTAGACCTATGTTTAACTTTTTTTAAATTATACTAAACAATGTTTATTTTACCTTTCAATTATGTTTTTTGACAGTAACTATAAGATTGCAGGTTGCCTAGCCTGTGAATATCTGTTGTCGTACACCTGTTTTTATCTTTTTAATAATCCTAAAATATAGTCTCGTTTAAGTGTTTCGATTTTCCAAAAATGTGTTTATACTGTTGATGATAGTATAAGTAAATAAATTCAAACTGTAACCGCAATTAATCGAAAGTTTTTAAACTAAACTGCATTGAAAACAACGGTTCTCGTCCGATCACTGAAGTTAAACAAGTTGTTGTTCAAAGACATGTTTGTTGTTGTATGTTGCTGCTGTGGTGACGGTACAAACGTCACTGTACTACGCGGGCGTCCACTTGTGTGCGCGTTTGATTCTTAGCAACAAAGCGGTCTGAATCTTTTGTACATGCCGCTATTGTGTTATGCTTCTTTGTACAGTGTTATTGTTTCCTTTATATTATCTTTTTAAGAACCTCAGTATAACTTTTTAAATTATACTAAACAAATTTGAATTTACCTTTCAAGTATGTGTTTCTTCAACAGAAGTGGGTGTAAATACCAACGTCATGGTTTCAGCAGCTGCTAATTTCAATCCTAGAAAATGTTCTATAATAAATGAACAAAACTATTAGGTTATAGGATATATATGTTTATAGAGATTTTGACAGTGAATATAAGATTTATATATACTTGAACCGCAAGTAACCGAACGTCTACAACCATACCACGTTGAAAACACCGGTTCTCGTCCGAACACCGCAGTTAAACAACGTCGGGCCTGGTTAGTACTTGGATGGGAGACCGCCTGGGAATACCTGGTGTCGTAGACCTATGTTGAACTTTTTTAAATTATACTAAACAAAGTTTATTTTACCTTTCAATTATATTTTTATGACAGTAACTATAAGATCTTTCTAAGTTATAATCTTGAACCGCAAGTAACCGAACGTCTACAACCATACCACGTTAAAAACACCGGTTCTCCTCCGAACACCGCAGTTAAACAACGTCGGGCCTGGTTAGTACTTGGATGGGAGACCGCCTGGGAATACCTGGTGTCGTAGACCTATGTTTAACTTTTTTAAATTATACTAAACAATGTTTATTTTACCTTTCAATTATGTTTTTTTACAGTAACTATAAGATCTTTCTAAGTTATAATCTTGAACCGCAAGTAACCGAATGTCTACAACCGTACCAGGTTGCCTAGCCTGTGAATATCTGTTTAACTTTTTTAAATTATACTAAACAATGTTTATTTTACCTTTCAATTATGTTTTTTGACAGTAACTATAAGATCTTTCTCAGTTATAATCTTGAACCGCAAGTAACCGAATGTCTACAACCATACCACGTTGCAAACACCGGTTCTCGTCCGAACACCGCAGTTAAACAACGTCGGGCCTGGTTAGTACTTGGATGGGGGACCGCCTGGGAATACCTGGCGTCGTAGACCTATGTTTAACTTTTTTAAATTATACTAAACAATGTTTATTTTACCTTTCAATTATGTTTTTTGACAGTAACTATAAGATCTTTCTCAGTTATAATCTTGAACCGCAAGTAACCGAATGTCTACAACCATACCACGTTGCAAACACCGGTTCTCGTCCGAACACCGCAGTTAAACAACGTCGGGCCTGGTTAGTACTTGGATGGGAGACCGCCTGGGAATACCTGGTGTCGTAGACCTATATTTAACTTTTTTAAATTATACTAAACAATGTTTATTTTACCTTTCAATTATGTTTTTATGACAGTAACTATAAGATCTTTCTAAGTTATAATCTTGAACCGCAAGTAACCGAATGTCTACAACCGTACCAGGTTGCCTAGCCTGTGAATATCTGTTTAACTTTTTTAAATTATACTAAACAATGTTTATTTTACCTTTCAATTATGTTTTTTGACAGTAACTATAAGATCTTTCTCAGTTATAATCTTGAACCGCAAGTAACCGAATGTCTACAACCATACCACGTTGCAAACACCGGTTCTCGTCCGAACACCGCAGTTAAACAACGTCGGGCCTGGTTAGTACTTGGATGGGAGACCGCCTGGGAATACCTGGTGTCGTAGACCTATGTTTAACTTTTTTAAATTATACTAAACAATGTTTATTTTACCTTTCAATTATGTTTTTTGACAGTAACTATAAGATCTTTCTCAGTTATAATCTTGAACCGCAAGTAACCGAATGTCTACAACCATACCACGTTGAAAACACCGGTTCTCGTCCGAACACCGCAGTTAAACAACGTCGGGCCTGGTTAGTACTTGGATGGGAGACCGCCTGGGAATACCTGGTGTCGTAGACCTATATTTAACTTTTTTAAATTATACTAAACAATGTTTATTTTACCTTTCAATTATGTTTTTATGACAGTAACTATAAGATCTTTCTAAGTTATAATCTTGAACCGCAAGTAACCGAATGTCTACAACCGTACCAGGTTGCCTAGCCTGTGAATATCTGTTTAACTTTTTTAAATTATACTAAACAATGTTTATTTTACCTTTCAATTATGTTTTTTGACAGTAACTATAAGATCTTTCTCAGTTATAATCTTGAACCGCAAGTAACCGAATGTCTACAACCATACCACGTTGCAAACACCGGTTCTCGTCCGAACACCGCAGTTAAACAACGTCGGGCCTGGTTAGTACTTGGATGGGAGACCGCCTGGGAATACCTGGTGTCGTAGACCTATGTTTAACTTTTTTAAATTATACTAAACAATGTTTATTTTACCTTTCAATTATGTTTTTTGGCAGTAACTATAAGATCTTTCTCAGTTATAATCTTGAACCGCAAGTAACCGAATGTCTACAACCATACCACGTTGAAAACACCGGTTCTCGTCCGAACACCGCAGTTAAACAACGTCGGGCCTGGTTAGTACTTGGATGGGAGACCGCCTGGGAATACCTGGTGTCGTAGACCTATGTTTAACTTTTTTAAATTATACAAAATAAAGTTTATTTTAACTTTCAATTATATTTTTATGACAGTAACTATAAGATCTTTCAAAGTTATAACCTTGTACCGCAAGTAACCGAATGTCTACAACCGTACCAGGTTGCCTAGCCTGTGAATATCTGTTGTCGTACACCTGTTTTTATCTTTTTAATAATCCTAAAATATAGTCTCGTTTAAGTGTTTCTATTTTCCAAAAATGTGTTTATACTGTTGATGATAGTATAAGTAAATAAATTCAAACTGTAACCGCAATTAATCGAAAGTTTTTCAACTAAACTGCATTGAAAACAACGGTTCTCGTCCGATCACTGAAGTTAAACAAGTTGTTGTTCAAAGACATGTTTGTTGTTGTATGTTGCTGCTGTGGTGACGGTACAAACGTCACTGTACTACGCGGGCGTCCACTTGTGTGCGCGTTTGATTCTTAGCAACAAAGCGGCCTGAATCTTTTGTACATGCCGCTATTGTGTTATGCTTCTTTGTACAGTGTTATTGTTTCCTTTATATTATCTTTTTAAGAACCTCAGTATAACTTTTTAAATTATACTAATCAAAGTTGAATTAAACTTTCAAGTACTATTAGGTTATAGGATATATGTGTTTATAGAGATTTTGACAGTGAATATAAGATTTATATATACTTGAACCGCAAGTAACCGAACGTCTACAACCATACCATGTTGAAAACACCGGTTCTCGTCCGAACACCGCAGTTAAACAACGTCGGGCCTGGTTAGTACTTGGATGGGGGACCGCCTGGGAATACCTGGCGTCGTAGACCTATGTTTAACTTTTTTAAATTATACTAAACAATGTTTATTTTACCTTTCAATTATGTTTTTTGACAGTAACTATAAGATCTTTCTCAGTTATAATCTTGAACCGCAAGTAACCGAATGTCTACAACCATACCACGTTGCAAACACCGGTTCTCGTCCGAACACCGCAGTTAAACAACGTCGGGCCTGGTTAGTACTTGGATGGGAGACCGCCTGGGAATACCTGGTGTCGTAGACCTATGTTTAACTTTTTTAAATTATACTAAACAATGTTTATTTTACCTTTCAATTATGTTTTTTGACAGTAACTATAAGATCTTTCTCAGTTATAATCTTGAACCGCAAGTAACCGAATGTCTACAACCATACCACGTTGAAAACACCGGTTCTCGTCCGAACACCGCAGTTAAACAACGTCGGGCCTGGTTAGTACTTGGATGGGAGACCGCCTGGGAATACCTGGTGTCGTAGACCTATATTTAACTTTTTTAAATTATACTAAACAATGTTTATTTTACCTTTCAATTATGTTTTTATGACAGTAACTATAAGATCTTTCTAAGTTATAATCTTGAACCGCAAGTAACCGAATGTCTACAACCGTACCAGGTTGCCTAGCCTGTGAATATCTGTTTAACTTTTTTAAATTATACTAAACAATGTTTATTTTACCTTTCAATTATGTTTTTTGACAGTAACTATAAGATCTTTCTCAGTTATAATCTTGAACCGCAAGTAACCGAATGTCTACAACCATACCACGTTGCAAACACCGGTTCTCGTCCGAACACCGCAGTTAAACAACGTCGGGCCTGGTTAGTACTTGGATGGGAGACCGCCTGGGAATACCTGGTGTTGTAGACCTATGTTTAACTTTTTTAAATTATACTAAACAATGTTTATTTTACCTTTCAATTATGTTTTTTGACAGTAACTATAAGATCTTTCTCAGTTATAATCTTGAACCGCAAGTAACCGAATGTCTACAACCATACCACGTTGAAAACACCGGTTCTCGTCCGAACACCGCAGTTAAACAACGTCGGGCCTGGTTAGTACTTGGATGGGAGACCGCCTGGGAATACCTGGTGTCGTAGACCTATGTTTAACTTTTTTAAATTATACAAAATAAAGTTTATTTTAACTTTCAATTATATTTTTATGACAGTAACTATAAGATCTTTCAAAGTTATAACCTTGAACCGCAAGTAACCGAATGTCTACAACCGTACCAGGTTGCCTAGCCTGTGAATATCTGTTGTCGTACACCTGTTTTTATCTTTTTAATAATCCTAAAATATAGTCTCGTTTAAGTGTTTCTATTTTCCAAAAATGTGTTTATACTGTTGATGATAGTATAAGTAAATAAATTCAAACTGTAACCGCAATTAATCGAAAGTTTTTCAACTAAACTGCATTGAAAACAACGGTTCTCGTCCGATCACTGAAGTTAAACAAGTTGTTGTTCAAAGACATGTTTGTTGTTGTATGTTGCTGCTGTGGTGACGGTACAAACGTCACTGTACTACGCGGGCGTCCACTTGTGTGCGCGTTTGATTCTTAGCAACAAAGCGGCCTGAATCTTTTGTACATGCCGCTATTGTGTTATGCTTCTTTGTACAGTGTTATTGTTTCCTTTATACAGTATTATCTTTTTAAGAACCTCAGTATAACTTTTTAAATTATACTAATCAAAGTTGAATTAAACTTTCAAGTACTATTAGGTTATAGGATATATGTGTTTATAGAGATTTTGACAGTGAATATAAGATTTATATATACTTGAACCGCAAGTAACCGAACGTCTACAACCATACCATGTTGAAAACACCGGTTCTCGTCCGAACACCGCAGTTAAACAACGTCGGGCCTGGTTAGTACTTGGATGGGGGACCGCCTGGGAATACCTGGCGTCGTAGACCTATGTTTAACTTTTTTAAATTATACTAAACAATGTTTATTTTACCTTTCAATTATGTTTTTTGACAGTAACTATAAGATCTTTCTCAGTTATAATCTTGAACCGCAAGTAACCGAATGTCTACAACCATACCACGTTGCAAACACCGGTTCTCGTCCGAACACCGCAGTTAAACAACGTCGGGCCTGGTTAGTACTTGGATGGGAGACCGCCTTGGAATACCTGGTGTCGTAGACCTATGTTTAACTTTTTTAAATTATACTAAACAATGTTTATTTTACCTTTCAATTATGTTTTTTGACAGTAACTATAAGATCTTTCTCAGTTATAATCTTGAACCGCAAGTAACCGAATGTCTACAACCATACCACGTTGAAAACACCGGTTCTCGTCCGAACACCGCAGTTAAACAACGTCGGGCCTGGTTAGTACTTGGATGGGAGACCGCCTGGGAATACCTGGTGTCGTAGACCTATATTTAACTTTTTTAAATTATACTAAACAATGTTTATTTTACCTTTCAATTATGTTTTTATGACAGTAACTATAAGATCTTTCTAAGTTATAATCTTGAACCGCAAGTAACCGAATGTCTACAACCGTACCAGGTTGCCTAGCCTGTGAATATCTGTTTAACTTTTTTAAATTATACTAAACAATGTTTATTTTACCTTTCAATTATGTTTTTTGACAGTAACTATAAGATCTTTCTCAGTTATAATCTTGAACCGCAAGTAACCGAATGTCTACAACCATACCACGTTGCAAACACCGGTTCTCGTCCGAACACCGCAGTTAAACAACGTCGGGCCTGGTTAGTACTTGGATGGGAGACCGCCTGGGAATACCTGGTGTCGTAGACCTATGTTTAACTTTTTTAAATTATACTAAACAATGTTTATTTTACCTTTCAATTATGTTTTTTGACAGTAACTATAAGATCTTTCTCAGTTATAATCTTGAACCGCAAGTAACCGAATGTCTACAACCATACCACGTTGAAAACACCGGTTCTCCTCCGAACACCGCAGTTAAACAACGTCGGGCCTGGTTAGTACTTGGATGGGAGACCGCCTGGGAATACCTGGTGTCGTAGACCTATATTTAACTTTTTTAAATTATACTAAACAATGTTTATTTTACCTTTCAATTATGTTTTTATGACAGTAACTATAAGATCTTTCTAAGTTATAATCTTGAACCGCAAGTAACCGAATGTCTACAACCGTACCAGGTTGCCTAGCCTGTGAATATCTGTTTAACTTTTTTAAATTATACTAAACAATGTTTATTTTACCTTTCAATTATGTTTTTTGACAGTAACTATAAGATCTTTCTCAGTTATAATCTTGAACCGCAAGTAACCGAATGTCTACAACCATACCACGTTGCAAACACCGGTTCTCGTCCGAACACCGCAGTTAAACAACGTCGGGCCTGGTTAGTACTTGGATGGGAGACCGCCTGGGAATACCTGGTGTCGTAGACCTATGTTTAACTTTTTTAAATTATACTAAACAATGTTTATTTTACCTTTCAATTATGTTTTTTGACAGTAACTATAAGATCTTTCTCAGTTATAATCTTGAACCGCAAGTAACCGAATGTCTACAACCATACCACGTTGAAAACACCGGTTCTCGTCCGAACACCGCAGTTAAACAACGTCGGGCCTGGTTAGTACTTGGATGGGAGACCGCCTGGGAATACCTGGTGTTGTAGACCTATGTTTAACTTTTTTAAATTATACTAAACAATGTTTATTTTACCTTTCAATTAGGTTTTTTGACAGTAACTATAAGATCTTTCTCAGTTATAATCTTGAACCGCAAGTAACCGAATGTCTACAACCATACCACGTTGAAAACACCGGTTCTCGTCCGAACACCGCAGTTAAACAACGTCGGGCCTGGTTAGTACTTGGATGGGAGACCGCCTGGGAATACCTGGTGTCGTAGACCTATGTTTAACTTTTTTAAATTATACAAAATAAAGTTTATTTTAACTTTCAATTATATTTTTATGACAGTAACTATAAGATCTTTCAAAGTTATAACCTTGAACCGCAAGTAACCGAATGTCTACAACCGTACCAGGTTGCCTAGCCTGTGAATATCTGTTGTCGTACACCTGTTTTTATCTTTTTAATAATCCTAAAATATAGTCTCGTTTAAGTGTTTCTATTTTCCAAAAATGTGTTTATACTGTTGATGATAGTATAAGTAAATAAATTCAAACTGTAACCGCAATTAATCGAAAGTTTTTCAACTAAACTGCATTGAAAACAACGGTTCTCGTCCGATCACTGAAGTTAAACAAGTTGTTGTTCAAAGACATGTTTGTTGTTGTATGTTGCTGCTGTGGTGACGGTACAAACGTCACTGTACTACGCGGGCGTCCACTTGTGTGCGCGTTTGATTCTTAGCAACAAAGCGGCCTGAATCTTTTGTACATGCCGCTATTGTGTTATGCTTCTTTGTACAGTGTTATTGTTTCCTTTATATTATCTTTTTAAGAACCTCAGTATAACTTTTTAAATTATACTAATCAAAGTTGAATTAAACTTTCAAGTACTATTAGGTTATAGGATATATGTGTTTATAGAGATTTTGACAGTGAATATAAGATTTATATATACTTGAACCGCAAGTAACCGAACGTCTACAACCATACCATGTTGAAAACACCGGTTCTCGTCCGAACACCGCAGTTAAACAACGTCGGGCCTGGTTAGTACTTGGATGGGGGACCGCCTGGGAATACCTGGCGTCGTAGACCTATGTTTAACTTTTTTAAATTATACTAAACAATGTTTATTTTACCTTTCAATTATGTTTTTTGACAGTAACTATAAGATCTTTCTCAGTTATAATCTTGAACCGCAAGTAACCGAATGTCTACAACCATACCACGTTGAAAACACCGGTTCTCGTCCGAACACCGCAGTTAAACAACGTCGGGCCTGGTTAGTACTTGGATGGGAGACCGCCTGGGAATACCTGGTGTCGTAGACCTATATTTAACTTTTTTAAATTATACTAAACAATGTTTATTTTACCTTTCAATTATGTTTTTTGACAGTAACTATAAGATCTTTCTCAGTTATAATCTTGAACCGCAAGTAACCGAATGTCTACAACCATACCACGTTGCAAACACCGGTTCTCGTCCGAACACCGCAGTTAAACAACGTCGGGCCTGGTTAGTACTTGGATGGGAGACCGCCTGGGAATACCTGGTGTCGTAGACCTATGTTTAACTTTTTTAAATTATACTAAACAATGTTTATTTTACCTTTCAATTATGTTTTTTGACAGTAACTATAAGATCTTTCTCAGTTATAATCTTGAACCGCAAGTAACCGAATGTCTACAACCATACCACGTTGAAAACACCGGTTCTCGTCCGAACACCGCAGTTAAACAACGTCGGGCCTGGTTAGTACTTGGATGGGAGACCGCCTGGGAATACCTGGTGTCGTAGACCTATATTTAACTTTTTTAAATTATACTAAACAATGTTTATTTTACCTTTCAATTATGTTTTTATGACAGTAACTATAAGATCTTTCTAAGTTATAATCTTGAACCGCAAGTAACCGAATGTCTACAACCGTACCAGGTTGCCTAGCCTGTGAATATCTGTTTAACTTTTTTAAATTATACTAAACAATGTTTATTTTACCTTTCAATTATGTTTTTTGACAGTAACTATAAGATCTTTCTCAGTTATAATCTTGAACCGCAAGTAACCGAATGTCTACAACCATACCACGTTGCAAACACCGGTTCTCGTCCGAACACCGCAGTTAAACAACGTCGGGCCTGGTTAGTACTTGGATGGGAGACCGCCTGGGAATACCTGGTGTTGTAGACCTATGTTTAACTTTTTTAAATTATACTAAACAATGTTTATTTTACCTTTCAATTATGTTTTTTGACAGTAACTATAAGATCTTTCTCAGTTATAATCTTGAACCGCAAGTAACCGAATGTCTACAACCATACCACGTTGAAAACACCGGTTCTCGTCCGAACACCGCAGTTAAACAACGTCGGGCCTGGTTAGTACTTGGATGGGAGACCGCCTGGGAATACCTGGTGTCGTAGACCTATGTTTAACTTTTTTAAATTATACAAAATAAAGTTTATTTTAACTTTCAATTATATTTTTATGACAGTAACTATAAGATCTTTCAAAGTTATAACCTTGAACCGCAAGTAACCGAATGTCTACAACCGTACCAGGTTGCCTAGCCTGTGAATATCTGTTGTCGTACACCTGTTTTTATCTTTTTAATAATCCTAAAATATAGTCTCGTTTAAGTGTTTCTATTTTCCAAAAATGTGTTTATACTGTTGATGATAGTATAAGTAAATAAATTCAAACTGTAACCGCAATTAATCGAAAGTTTTTCAACTAAACTGCATTGAAAACAACGGTTCTCGTCCGATCACTGAAGTTAAACAAGTTGTTGTTCAAAGACATGTTTGTTGTTGTATGTTGCTGCTGTGGTGACGGTACAAACGTCACTGTACTACGCGGGCGTCCACTTGTGTGCGCGTTTGATTCTTAGCAACAAAGCGGCCTGAATCTTTTGTACATGCCGCTATTGTGTTATGCTTCTTTGTACAGTGTTATTGTTTCCTTTATATTATCTTTTTAAGAACCTCAGTATAACTTTTTAAATTATACTAATCAAAGTTGAATTAAACTTTCAAGTACTATTAAGTTATAGGATATATGTGTTTATAGAGATTTTGACAGTGAATATAAGATTTATATATACTTGAACCGCAAGTAACCGAACGTCTACAACCATACCATGTTGAAAACACCGGTTCTCGTCCGAACACCGCAGTTAAACAACGTCGGGCCTGGTTAGTACTTGGATGGGGGACCGCCTGGGAATACCTGGCGTCGTAGACCTATGTTTAACTTTTTTAAATTATACTAAACAATGTTTATTTTACCTTTCAATTATGTTTTTTGACAGTAACTATAAGATCTTTCTCAGTTATAATCTTGAACCGCAAGTAACCGAATGTCTACAACCATACCACGTTGCAAACACCGGTTCTCGTCCGAACACCGCAGTTAAACAACGTCGGGCCTGGTTAGTACTTGGATGGGAGACCGCCTTGGAATACCTGGTGTCGTAGACCTATGTTTAACTTTTTTAAATTATACTAAACAATGTTTATTTTACCTTTCAATTATGTTTTTTGACAGTAACTATAAGATCTTTCTCAGTTATAATCTTGAACCGCAAGTAACCGAATGTCTACAACCATACCACGTTGAAAACACCGGTTCTCGTCCGAACACCGCAGTTAAACAACGTCGGGCCTGGTTAGTACTTGGATGGGAGACCGCCTGGGAATACCTGGTGTCGTAGACCTATATTTAACTTTTTTAAATTATACTAAACAATGTTTATTTTACCTTTCAATTATGTTTTTATGACAGTAACTATAAGATCTTTCTAAGTTATAATCTTGAACCGCAAGTAACCGAATGTCTACAACCGTACCAGGTTGCCTAGCCTGTGAATATCTGTTTAACTTTTTTAAATTATACTAAACAATGTTTATTTTACCTTTCAATTATGTTTTTTGACAGTAACTATAAGATCTTTCTCAGTTATAATCTTGAACCGCAAGTAACCGAATGTCTACAACCATACCACGTTGCAAACACCGGTTCTCGTCCGAACACCGCAGTTAAACAACGTCGGGCCTGGTTAGTACTTGGATGGGAGACCGCCTGGGAATACCTGGTGTCGTAGACCTATGTTTAACTTTTTTAAATTATACTAAACAATGTTTATTTTACCTTTCAATTATGTTTTTTGACAGTAACTATAAGATCTTTCTCAGTTATAATCTTGAACCGCAAGTAACCGAATGTCTACAACCATACCACGTTGAAAACACCGGTTCTCGTCCGAACACCGCAGTTAAACAACGTCGGGCCTGGTTAGTACTTGGATGGGAGACCGCCTGGGAATACCTGGTGTCGTAGACCTATATTTAACTTTTTTAAATTATACTAAACAATGTTTATTTTACCTTTCAATTATGTTTTTATGACAGTAACTATAAGATCTTTCTAAGTTATAATCTTGAACCGCAAGTAACCGAATGTCTACAACCGTACCAGGTTGCCTAGCCTGTGAATATCTGTTTAACTTTTTTAAATTATACTAAACAATGTTTATTTTACCTTTCAATTATGTTTTTTGACAGTAACTATAAGATCTTTCTCAGTTATAATCTTGAACCGCAAGTAACCGAATGTCTACAACCATACCACGTTGCAAACACCGGTTCTCGTCCGAACACCGCAGTTAAACAACGTCGGGCCTGGTTAGTACTTGGATGGGAGACCGCCTGGGAATACCTGGTGTCGTAGACCTATGTTTAACTTTTTTAAATTATACTAAACAATGTTTATTTTACCTTTCAATTATGTTTTTTGACAGTAACTATAAGATCTTTCTCAGTTATAATCTTGAACCGCAAGTAACCGAATGTCTACAACCATACCACGTTGAAAACACCGGTTCTCGTCCGAACACCGCAGTTAAACAACGTCGGGCCTGGTTAGTACTTGGATGGGAGACCGCCTGGGAATACCTGGTGTTGTAGACCTATGTTTAACTTTTTTAAATTATACTAAACAATGTTTATTTTACCTTTCAATTATGTTTTTTGACAGTAACTATAAGATCTTTCTCAGTTATAATCTTGAACCGCAAGTAACCGAATGTCTACAACCATACCACGTTGAAAACACCGGTTCTCGTCCGAACACCGCAGTTAAACAACGTCGGGCCTGGTTAGTACTTGGATGGGAGACCGCCTGGGAATACCTGGTGTCGTAGACCTATGTTTAACTTTTTTAAATTATACAAAATAAAGTTTATTTTAACTTTCAATTATATTTTTATGACAGTAACTATAAGATCTTTCAAAGTTATAACCTTGAACCGCAAGTAACCGAATGTCTACAACCGTACCAGGTTGCCTAGCCTGTGAATATCTGTTGTCGTACACCTGTTTTTATCTTTTTAATAATCCTAAAATATAGTCTCGTTTAAGTGTTTCTATTTTCCAAAAATGTGTTTATACTGTTGATGATAGTATAAGTAAATAAATTCAAACTGTAACCGCAATTAATCGAAAGTTTTTCAACTAAACTGCATTGAAAACAACGGTTCTCGTCCGATCACTGAAGTTAAACAAGTTGTTGTTCAAAGACATGTTTGTTGTTGTATGTTGCTGCTGTGGTGACGGTACAAACGTCACTGTACTACGCGGGCGTCCACTTGTGTGCGCGTTTGATTCTTAGCAACAAAGCGGCCTGAATCTTTTGTACATGCCGCTATTGTGTTATGCTTCTTTGTACAGTGTTATTGTTTCCTTTATATTATCTTTTTAAGAACCTCAGTATAACTTTTTAAATTATACTAATCAAAGTTGAATTAAACTTTCAAGTACTATTAGGTTATAGGATATATGTGTTTATAGAGATTTTGACAGTGAATATAAGATTTATATATACTTGAACCGCAAGTAACCGAACGTCTACAACCATACCATGTTGAAAACACCGGTTCTCGTCCGAACACCGCAGTTAAACAACGTCGGGCCTGGTTAGTACTTGGATGGGGGACCGCCTGGGAATACCTGGCGTCGTAGACCTATGTTTAACTTTTTTAAATTATACTAAACAATGTTTATTTTACCTTTCAATTATATTTTTTGACAGTAACTATAAGATCTTTCTCAGTTATAATCTTGAACCGCAAGTAACCGAATGTCTACAACCATACCACGTTGAAAACACCGGTTCTCGTCCGAACACCGCAGTTAAACAACGTCGGGCCTGGTTAGTACTTGGATGGGAGACCGCCTGGGAATACCTGGTGTCGTAGACCTATATTTAACTTTTTTAAATTATACTAAACAATGTTTATTTTACCTTTCAATTATGTTTTTATGACAGTAACTATAAGATCTTTCTAAGTTATAATCTTGAACCGCAAGTAACCGAATGTCTACAACCGTACCAGGTTGCCTAGCCTGTGAATATCTGTTTAACTTTTTTAAATTATACTAAACAATGTTTATTTTACCTTTCAATTATGTTTTTTGACAGTAACTATAAGATCTTTCTCAGTTATAATCTTGAACCGCAAGTAACCGAATGTCTACAACCATACCACGTTGCAAACACCGGTTCTCGTCCGAACACCGCAGTTAAACAACGTCGGGCCTGGTTAGTACTTGGATGGGAGACCGCCTGGGAATACCTGGTGTCGTAGACCTATGTTTAACTTTTTTAAATTATACTAAACAATGTTTATTTTACCTTTCAATTATGTTTTTTGACAGTAACTATAAGATCTTTCTCAGTTATAATCTTGAACCGCAAGTAACCGAATGTCTACAACCATACCACGTTGAAAACACCGGTTCTCGTCCGAACACCGCAGTTAAACAACGTCGGGCCTGGTTAGTACTTGGATGGGAGACCGCCTGGGAATACCTGGTGTCGTAGACCTATATTTAACTTTTTTAAATTATACTAAACAATGTTTATTTTACCTTTCAATTATGTTTTTATGACAGTAACTATAAGATCTTTCTAAGTTATAATCTTGAACCGCAAGTAACCGAATGTCTACAACCGTACCAGGTTGCCTAGCCTGTGAATATCTGTTTAACTTTTTTAAATTATACTAAACAATGTTTATTTTACCTTTCAATTATGTTTTTTGACAGTAACTATAAGATCTTTCTCAGTTATAATCTTGAACCGCAAGTAACCGAATGTCTACAACCATACCACGTTGCAAACACCGGTTCTCGTCCGAACACCGCAGTTAAACAACGTCGGGCCTGGTTAGTACTTGGATGGGAGACCGCCTGGGAATACCTGGTGTCGTAGACCTATGTTTAACTTTTTTAAATTATACTAAACAATGTTTATTTTACCTTTCAATTATGTTTTTTGACAGTAACTATAAGATCTTTCTCAGTTATAATCTTGAACCGCAAGTAACCGAATGTCTACAACCATACCACGTTGAAAACACCGGTTCTCGTCCGAACACCGCAGTTAAACAACGTCGGGCCTGGTTAGTACTTGGATGGGAGACCGCCTGGGAATACCTGGTGTCGTAGACCTATGTTTAACTTTTTTAAATTATACAAAATAAAGTTTATTTTAACTTTCAATTATATTTTTATGACAGTAACTATAAGATCTTTCAAAGTTATAACCTTGTACCGCAAGTAACCGAATGTCTACAACCGTACCAGGTTGCCTAGCCTGTGAATATCTGTTGTCGTACACCTGTTTTTATCTTTTTAATAATCCTAAAATATAGTCTCGTTTAAGTGTTTCTATTTTCCAAAAATGTGTTTATACTGTTGATGATAGTATAAGTAAATAAATTCAAACTGTAACCGCAATTAATCGAAAGTTTTTCAACTAAACTGCATTGAAAACAACGGTTCTCGTCCGATCACTGAAGTTAAACAAGTTGTTGTTCAAAGACATGTTTGTTGTTGTATGTTGCTGCTGTGGTGACGGTACAAACGTCACTGTACTACGCGGGCGTCCACTTGTGTGCGCGTTTGATTCTTAGCAACAAAGCGGCCTGAATCTTTTGTACATGCCGCTATTGTGTTATGCTTCTTTGTACAGTGTTATTGTTTCCTTTATATTATCTTTTTAAGAACCTCAGTATAACTTTTTAAATTATACTAATCAAAGTTGAATTAAACTTTCAAGTACTATTAGGTTATAGGATATATGTGTTTATAGAGATTTTGACAGTGAATATAAGATTTATATATACTTGAACCGCAAGTAACCGAACGTCTACAACCATACCATGTTGAAAACACCGGTTCTCGTCCGAACACCGCAGTTAAACAACGTCGGGCCTGGTTAGTACTTGGATGGGGGACCGCCTGGGAATACCTGGCGTCGTAGACCTATGTTTAACTTTTTTAAATTATACTAAACAATGTTTATTTTACCTTTCAATTATGTTTTTTGACAGTAACTATAAGATCTTTCTCAGTTATAATCTTGAACCGCAAGTAACCGAATGTCTACAACCATACCACGTTGCAAACACCGGTTCTCGTCCGAACACCGCAGTTAAACAACGTCGGGCCTGGTTAGTACTTGGATGGGAGACCGCCTGGGAATACCTGGTGTCGTAGACCTATGTTTAACTTTTTTAAATTATACTAAACAATGTTTATTTTACCTTTCAATTATGTTTTTTGACAGTAACTATAAGATCTTTCTCAGTTATAATCTTGAACCGCAAGTAACCGAATGTCTACAACCATACCACGTTGAAAACACCGGTTCTCGTCCGAACACCGCAGTTAAACAACGTCGGGCCTGGTTAGTACTTGGATGGGAGACCGCCTGGGAATACCTGGTGTCGTAGACCTATATTTAACTTTTTTAAATTATACTAAACAATGTTTATTTTACCTTTCAATTATGTTTTTATGACAGTAACTATAAGATCTTTCTAAGTTATAATCTTGAACCGCAAGTAACCGAATGTCTACAACCGTACCAGGTTGCCTAGCCTGTGAATATCTGTTTAACTTTTTTAAATTATACTAAACAATGTTTATTTTACCTTTCAATTATGTTTTTTGACAGTAACTATAAGATCTTTCTCAGTTATAATCTTGAACCGCAAGTAACCGAATGTCTACAACCATACCACGTTGCAAACACCGGTTCTCGTCCGAACACCGCAGTTAAACAACGTCGGGCCTGGTTAGTACTTGGATGGGAGACCGCCTGGGAATACCTGGTGTTGTAGACCTATGTTTAACTTTTTTAAATTATACTAAACAATGTTTATTTTACCTTTCAATTATGTTTTTTGACAGTAACTATAAGATCTTTCTCAGTTATAATCTTGAACCGCAAGTAACCGAATGTCTACAACCATACCACGTTGAAAACACCGGTTCTCGTCCGAACACCGCAGTTAAACAACGTCGGGCCTGGTTAGTACTTGGATGGGAGACCGCCTGGGAATACCTGGTGTCGTAGACCTATGTTTAACTTTTTTAAATTATACAAAATAAAGTTTATTTTAACTTTCAATTATATTTTTATGACAGTAACTATAAGATCTTTCAAAGTTATAACCTTGAACCGCAAGTAACCGAATGTCTACAACCGTACCAGGTTGCCTAGCCTGTGAATATCTGTTGTCGTACACCTGTTTTTATCTTTTTAATAATCCTAAAATATAGTCTCGTTTAAGTGTTTCTATTTTCCAAAAATGTGTTTATACTGTTGATGATAGTATAAGTAAATAAATTCAAACTGTAACCGCAATTAATCGAAAGTTTTTCAACTAAACTGCATTGAAAACAACGGTTCTCGTCCGATCACTGAAGTTAAACAAGTTGTTGTTCAAAGACATGTTTGTTGTTGTATGTTGCTGCTGTGGTGACGGTACAAACGTCACTGTACTACGCGGGCGTCCACTTGTGTGCGCGTTTGATTCTTAGCAACAAAGCGGCCTGAATCTTTTGTACATGCCGCTATTGTGTTATGCTTCTTTGTACAGTGTTATTGTTTCCTTTATATTATCTTTTTAAGAACCTCAGTATAACTTTTTAAATTATACTAATCAAAGTTGAATTAAACTTTCAAGTACTATTAGGTTATAGGATATATGTGTTTATAGAGATTTTGACAGTGAATATAAGATTTATATATACTTGAACCGCAAGTAACCGAACGTCTACAACCATACCATGTTGAAAACACCGGTTCTCGTCCGAACACCGCAGTTAAACAACGTCGGGCCTGGTTAGTACTTGGATGGGGGACCGCCTGGGAATACCTGGCGTCGTAGACCTATGTTTAACTTTTTTAAATTATACTAAACAATGTTTATTTTACCTTTCAATTATGTTTTTTGACAGTAACTATAAGATCTTTCTCAGTTATAATCTTGAACCGCAAGTAACCGAATGTCTACAACCATACCACGTTGCAAACACCGGTTCTCGTCCGAACACCGCAGTTAAACAACGTCGGGCCTGGTTAGTACTTGGATGGGAGACCGCCTGGGAATACCTGGTGTCGTAGACCTATGTTTAACTTTTTTAAATTATACTAAACAATGTTTATTTTACCTTTCAATTATGTTTTTTGACAGTAACTATAAGATCTTTCTCAGTTATAATCTTGAACCGCAAGTAACCGAATGTCTACAACCATACCACGTTGAAAACACCGGTTCTCGTCCGAACACCGCAGTTAAACAACGTCGGGCCTGGTTAGTACTTGGATGGGAGACCGCCTGGGAATACCTGGTGTCGTAGACCTATATTTAACTTTTTTAAATTATACTAAACAATGTTTATTTTACCTTTCAATTATGTTTTTATGACAGTAACTATAAGATCTTTCTAAGTTATAATCTTGAACCGCAAGTAACCGAATGTCTACAACCGTACCAGGTTGCCTAGCCTGTGAATATCTGTTTAACTTTTTTAAATTATACTAAACAATGTTTATTTTACCTTTCAATTATGTTTTTTGACAGTAACTATAAGATCTTTCTCAGTTATAATCTTGAACCGCAAGTAACCGAATGTCTACAACCATACCACGTTGCAAACACCGGTTCTCGTCCGAACACCGCAGTTAAACAACGTCGGGCCTGGTTAGTACTTGGATGGGAGACCGCCTGGGAATACCTGGTGTCGTAGACCTATGTTTAACTTTTTTAAATTATACTAAACAATGTTTATTTTACCTTTCAATTATGTTTTTTGACAGTAACTATAAGATCTTTCTCAGTTATAATCTTGAACCGCAAGTAACCGAATGTCTACAACCATACCACGTTGAAAACACCGGTTCTCGTCCGAACACCGCAGTTAAACAACGTCGGGCCTGGTTAGTACTTGGATGGGAGACCGCCTGGGAATACCTGGTGTCGTAGACCTATGTTTAACTTTTTTAAATTATACAAAATAAAGTTTATTTTAACTTTCAATTATATTTTTATGACAGTAACTATAAGATCTTTCAAAGTTATAACCTTGTACCGCAAGTAACCGAATGTCTACAACCGTACCAGGTTGCCTAGCCTGTGAATATCTGTTGTCGTACACCTGTTTTTATCTTTTTAATAATCCTAAAATATAGTCTCGTTTAAGTGTTTCTATTTTCCAAAAATGTGTTTATACTGTTGATGATAGTATAAGTAAATAAATTCAAACTGTAACCGCAATTAATCGAAAGTTTTTCAACTAAACTGCATTGAAAACAACGGTTCTCGTCCGATCACTGAAGTTAAACAAGTTGTTGTTCAAAGACATGTTTGTTGTTGTATGTTGCTGCTGTGGTGACGGTACAAACGTCACTGTACTACGCGGGCGTCCACTTGTGTGCGCGTTTGATTCTTAGCAACAAAGCGGCCTGAATCTTTTGTACATGCCGCTATTGTGTTATGCTTCTTTGTACAGTGTTATTGTTTCCTTTATATTATCTTTTTAAGAACCTCAGTATAACTTTTTAAATTATACTAATCAAAGTTGAATTTAACTTTCAAGTACTATTAGGTTATAGGATATATGTGTTTATAGAGATTTTGACAGTGAATATAAGATTTATATATACTTGAACCGCAAGTAACCGAACGTCTACAACCATACCATGTTGAAAACACCGGTTCTCGTCCGAACCCCGCAGTTAAACAACGTCGGGCCTAGTTAGTACTTGGATGGGAGACCGCCTGGGAATACCTGGTGTCGTAGACCTATGTTTAACTTTTTTAAATTATACTAAACAATGTTTATTTTACCTTTCAATTTTGTTTTTATGACAGTAACTATAAGATCTTTCTAAGTTATAATCTTGAACCGCAAGTAACCGAACGTCTACAACCATACCACGTTGAAAACACCGGTTCTCGTCCGAACACCGCAGTTAAACAACGTCGGGCCTGGTTAGTACTTGGATGGAAGAACGCCTGGGAATACCTGGTGTCGTAGACCTATGTTTAACTTTTTTAAATTATACTAAACAAAGTTTATTTTACCTTTCAATTATGTTTTTATGACAGTAACTATAAGATCTTTCTAAGTTATAATCTTGAACCGCAAGTAACCGAACGTCTACAACCATACCACGTTGAAAACACCGGTTCTCGTCCGAACACCGCAGTTAAACAACGTCGGGCCTGGTTAGTACTTGGATGGGAGACCGCCTGGGAATACCTGGTGTCGTAGACCTATGTTTAACTTTTTTAAATTATACTAAACAATGTTTATTTTACCTTTCAATTATGTTTTTTGACAGTAACTATAAGATTGCAGGTTGCCTAGCCTGTGAATATCTGTTGTCGTACACCTGTTTTTATCTTTTTAATAATCCTAAAATATAGTCTCGTTTAAGTGTTTCTATTTTCCAAAAATGTGTTTATACTGTTGATGATAGTATAAGTAAATAAATTCAAACTGTAACCGCAATTAATCGAAAGTTTTTCAACTAAACTGCATTGAAAACAACGGTTCTCGTCCGATCACTGAAGTTAAACAAGTTGTTGTTCAAAGACATGTTTGTTGTTGTATGTTGCTGCTGTGGTGACGGTACAAACGTCACTGTACTACGCGGGCGTCCACTTGTGTGCGCGTTTGATTCTTAGCAACAAAGCGGCCTGAATCTTTTGTACATGCCGCTATTGTGTTATGCTTCTTTGTACAGTGTTATTGTTTCCTTTATATTATCTTTTTAAGAACCTCAGTATAACTTTTTAAATTATACTAATCAAAGTTGAATTTAACTTTCAAGTACTATTAGGTTATAGGATATATGTGTTTATAGAGATTTTGACAGTGAATATAAGATTTATATATACTTGAACCGCAAGTAACCGAACGTCTACAACCATACCATGTTGAAAACACCGGTTCTCGTCCGAACACCGCAGTTAAACAACGTCGGGCCTGGTTAGTACTTGGATGGGAGACCGCCTGGGAATACCTGGTGTCGTAGACCTATGTTTAACTTTTTTAAATTATACTAAACAATGTTTATTTTACCTTTCAATTTTGTTTTTATGACAGTAACTATAAGATCTTTCTAAGTTATAATCTTGAACCGCAAGTAACCGAACGTCTACAACCATACCACGTTGAAAACACCGGTTCTCGTCCGAACACCGCAGTTAAACAACGTCGGGCCTGGTTAGTACTTGGATGGAAGAACGCCTGGGAATACCTGGTGTCGTAGACCTATGTTTAACTTTTTTAAATTATACTAAACAAAGTTTATTTTACCTTTCAATTATGTTTTTAAGACAGTAACTATAAGATCTTTCTAAGTTATAATCTTGAACCGCAAGTAACCGAACGTCTACAACCATACCACGTTGCAAACACCGGTTCTCGTCCGAACACCGCAGTTAAACAACGTCGGGCCTGGTTAGTACTTGGATGGGAGACCGCCTGGGAATACCTGGTGTCGTAGACCTATGTTTAACTTTTTTAAATTATACTAAACAATGTTTATTTTACCTTTCAATTATGTTTTTTGACAGTAACTATAAGATCTTTCTCAGTTATAATCTTGAACCGCAAGTAACCGAATGTCTACAACCATACCACGTTGAAAACACCGGTTCTCGTCCGAACACCGCAGTTAAACAACGTCGGGCCTGGTTAGTACTTGGATGGGAGACCGCCTGGGAATACCTGGTGTCGTAGACCTATATTTAACTTTTTTAAATTATACTAAACAATGTTTATTTTACCTTTCAATTATGTTTTTATGACAGTAACTATAAGATCTTTCTAAGTTATAATCTTGAACCGCAAGTAACCGAATGTCTACAACCGTACCAGGTTGCCTAGCCTGTGAATATCTGTTTAACTTTTTTAAATTATACTAAACAATGTTTATTTTACCTTTCAATTATGTTTTTTGACAGTAACTATAAGATCTTTCTCAGTTATAATCTTGAACCGCAAGTAACCGAATGTCTACAACCATACCACGTTGCAAACACCGGTTCTCGTCCGAACACCGCAGTTAAACAACGTCGGGCCTGGTTAGTACTTGGATGGGAGACCGCCTGGGAATACCTGGTGTCGTAGACCTATGTTTAACTTTTTTAAATTATACTAAACAATGTTTATTTTACCTTTCAATTATGTTTTTTGACAGTAACTATAAGATCTTTCTCAGTTATAATCTTGAACCGCAAGTAACCGAATGTCTACAACCATACCACGTTGAAAACACCGGTTCTCGTCCGAACACCGCAGTTAAACAACGTCGGGCCTGGTTAGTACTTGGATGGGAGACCGCCTGGGAATACCTGGTGTCGTAGACCTATGTTTAACTTTTTTAAATTATACAAAATAAAGTTTATTTTAACTTTCAATTATATTTTTATGACAGTAACTATAAGATCTTTCAAAGTTATAACCTTGTACCGCAAGTAACCGAATGTCTACAACCGTACCAGGTTGCCTAGCCTGTGAATATCTGTTGTCGTACACCTGTTTTTATCTTTTTAATAATCCTAAAATATAGTCTCGTTTAAGTGTTTCTATTTTCCAAAAATGTGTTTATACTGTTGATGATAGTATAAGTAAATAAATTCAAACTGTAACCGCAATTAATCGAAAGTTTTTCAACTAAACTGCATTGAAAACAACGGTTCTCGTCCGATCACTGAAGTTAAACAAGTTGTTGTTCAAAGACATGTTTGTTGTTGTATGTTGCTGCTGTGGTGACGGTACAAACGTCACTGTACTACGCGGGCGTCCACTTGTGTGCGCGTTTGATTCTTAGCAACAAAGCGGCCTGAATCTTTTGTACATGCCGCTATTGTGTTATGCTTCTTTGTACAGTGTTATTGTTTCCTTTATATTATCTTTTTAAGAACCTCAGTATAACTTTTTAAATTATACTAATCAAAGTTGAATTTAACTTTCAAGTACTATTAGGTTATAGGATATATGTGTTTATAGAGATTTTGACAGTGAATATAAGATTTATATATACTTGAACCGCAAGTAACCGAACGTCTACAACCATACCATGTTGAAAACACCGGTTCTCGTCCGAACACCGCAGTTAAACAACGTCGGGCCTGGTTAGTACTTGGATGGGAGACCGCCTGGGAATACCTGGTGTCGTAGACCTATGTTTAACTTTTTTAAATTATACTAAACAATGTTTATTTTACCTTTCAATTTTGTTTTTATGACAGTAACTATAAGATCTTTCTAAGTTATAATCTTGAACCGCAAGTAACCGAACGTCTACAACCATACCACGTTGAAAACACCGGTTCTCGTCCGAACACCGCAGTTAAACAACGTCGGGCCTGGTTAGTACTTGGATGGAAGAACGCCTGGGAATACCTGGTGTCGTAGACCTATGTTTAACTTTTTTAAATTATACTAAACAAAGTTTATTTTACCTTTCAATTATGTTTTTATGACAGTAACTATAAGATCTTTCTAAGTTATAATCTTGAACCGCAAGTAACCGAACGTCTACAACCATACCACGTTGAAAACACCGGTTCTCGTCCGAACACCGCAGTTAAACAACGTCGGTCCTGGTTAGTACTTGGATGGAAGAACGCCTGGGAATACCTGGTGTCGTAGACCTATGTTTAACTTTTTTAAATTATACTAAACAAAGTTTATTTTACCTTTCAATTATGTTTTTATGACAGTAACTATAAGATCTTTCTAAGTTATAATCTTGAACCGCAAGTAACCGAACGTCCACAACCATACCACGTTGAAAACACCGGTTCTCGTCCGAACACCGCAGTTAAACAACGTCGGGCCTGGTTAGTACTTGGATGGGAGACCGCCTGGGAGTACCTGGTGTCGTAGACCTATGTTTAACTTTTTTAAATTATACTAAACAATGTTTATTTTACCTTTCAATTATGTTTTTTGACAGTAACTATAAGATTGCAGGTTGCCTAGCCTGTGAATATCTGTTGTCGTACACCTGTTTTTATCTTTTTAATAATCCTAAAATATAGTCTCGTTTAAGTGTTTCGATTTTCCAAAAATGTGTTTATACTGTTGATGATAGTATAAGTAAATAAATTCAAACTGTAACCGCAATTAATCGAAAGTTTTTAAACTAAACTGCATTGAAAACAACGGTTCTCGTCCGATCACTGAAGTTAAACAAGTTGTTGTTCAAAGACATGTTTGTTGTTGTATGTTGCTGCTGTGGTGACGGTACAAACGTCACTGTACTATGCGGGCGTCCACTTGTGTGCGCATTTGATTCTTAGCAACAAAGCGGCCTGAATCTTTTGTACATGCCGCTATTGTGTTATGCTTCTTTGTACAGTGTTATTGTTTCCTTTATATTATCTTTTTAAGAACCTCAGTATAACTTTTTAAATTATACTAAACAAAGTTGAATTTACCTTTCAAGTATGTGTTTCTTCAACAGAAGTGGGTGTAAATACCAACGTCATGGTTTCAGCAGCTGCTAATTTCAATCCTAGAAAATGTTCTATAATAAATGAACAAAACTATTAGGTTATAGGATATATATGTTTATAGAGATTTTGACAGTGAATATAAGATTTATATATACTTGAACCGCAAGTAACCGAACGTCTACAACCATACCACGTTGAGAACACCGGTTCTCGTCCGAACACCGGTTCTCGTCCGAACACCGCAGTTAAACAACGTCGGGCCTGGTTAGTACTTGGATGAGAGACCGCCTGGGAATACCTGGTGTCGTAGACCTATGTTGAACTTTTTTAAATTATACTAAACAAAGTTTATTTTACCTTTCAATTATATTTTTATGACAGTAACTATAAGATCTTTCTCAGTTATAATCTTGAACCGCAAGTAACCGAACGTCTACAACCATACCACGTTGAAAACACCGGTTCTCCTCCGAACACCGCAGTTAAACAACGTCGGGCCTGGTTAGTACTTGGATGGGAGACCGCCTGGGAATACCTGGTGTCGTAGACCTATGTTTAACTTTTTTAAATTATACTAAACAATGTTTATTTTACCTTTCAATTATGTTTTTTTACAGTACCTATAAGATCTTTCTAAGTTATAATCTTGAACCGCAAGTAACCGAATGTCTACAATCGTACCAGGTTGCCTAGCCTGTGAATATCTGTTTAACTTTTTTAAATTATACTAAACAATGTTTATTTTACCTTTCAATTATGTTTTTATGACAGTAACTATAAGATCTTTCTAAGTTATAATCTTGAACCGCAAGTAACCGAACGTCTACAACCATACCACGTTGAAAACACCGGTTCTCGTCCGAACACCGCAGTTAAACAACGTCGGGCCTGGTTAGTACTTGGATGGAAGACCGCCTGGGAATACCTGGTGTCGTAGACCTATGTTTAACTTTTTTAAATTATACTAAACAAAGTTTATTTTACCTTTCAATTATGTTTTTATGACAGTAACTATAAGATCTTTCTAAGTTATAATCTTGAACCGCAAGTAACCGAACGTCTACAACCATACCACTTTGAAAACACCGGTTCTCGTCCGAACACCGCAGTTAAACAACGTCGGGCCTGGTTAGTACTTGGATGGGAGACCGCCTGGGAATACCTGGTGTCGTAGACCTATGTTTAACTTTTTTAAATTATACTAAACAATGTTTATTTTACCTTTCAATTATGTTTTTTGACAGTAACTATAAGATCTTTCTCAGTTATAATCTTGAACCACAAGTAACCGAATGTCTACAACCATACCACGTTGAAAACACCGGTTCTCGTCCGAACACCGCAGTTAAACAACGTCGGGCCTGGTTAGTACTTGGATGGGAGACCGCCTGGGAATACCTGGTGTCGTAGAACTATGTTTAACTTTTTTAAATTATACTAAACAATGTTTATTTTACCTTTCAATTATGTTTTTTTACAGTAACTATAAGATCTTCTAAATTATAATCTTGAACCGCAAGTAACCGAATGTCTACAACCGTAACAGGTTGCCTAGCCTGTGAATATCTGTATAACTTTTTTAAATTATACTAAACAATGTTTATTTTACCTTTCAATTATGTTTTTGGACAGTAACTATAAGATCTTTCTCAGTTATAATCTTGAACCGCAAGTAACCGAATGTCTACAACCATACCACGTTGCAAACACCGGTTCTCGTCCGAACACCGCAGTTAAACAACGTCGGGCCTGGTTAGTACTTGGATGGGAGACCGCCTGGGAATACCTGGTGTCGTAGACCTATGTTTAACTTTTTTAAATTATACTAAACAATGTTTATTTTACCTTTCAATTATGTTTTTGGACAGTAACTATAAGATCTTTCTCAGTTATAATCTTGAACCGCAAGTAACCGAATGTCTACAACCATACCACGTTGAAAACACCGGTTCTCGTCCGAACACCGCAGTTAAACAACGTCGGGCCTGGTTAGTACTTGGATGGGAGACCGCCTGGGAATACCTGGTGTCGTAGACCTATGTTTAACTTTTTTAAATTATACTAAACAATGTTTATTTTACCTTTCAATTATGTTTTTATGACAGTAACTATAAGATCTTTCTAAGTTATAATCTTGAACCGCAAGTAACCGAACGTCTACAACCATACCACGTTGAAAACACCGGTTCTCGTCCGAACACCGCAGTTAAACAACGTCGGGCCTGGTGAGTACTTGGATGGAAGACCGCCTGGGAATACCTGGTGTCGTAGACCTATGTTTAACTTTTTTAAATTATACTAAACAAAGTTTATTTTACCTTTCAATTATGTTTTCATGACAGTAACTATAAGATCTTTCTAAGTTATAATCTTGAACCGCAAGTAACCGAACGTCTACAACCATACCACGTTGAAAACACCGGTTCTCGTCCGAACACCGCAGTTAGACAACGTCGGGCCTGGTTAGTACTTGGATGGGAGACCGCCTGGGAATACCTGGTGTCGTAGACCTATGTTTAACTTTTTTAAATTATACTAAACAATGTTTATTTTACCTTTAAATTATGTTTTTTGACAGTAACTATAAGATCTTTCTCAGTTATAATCTTGAACCGCAAGTAACCGAATGTCTACAACCATACCACGTTGAAAACACCGGTTCTCGTTCGAACACCGCAGTTAAACAACGTCGGGCCTGGTTAGTACTTGGATGGGAGACCGCCTGGGAATACCTGGTGTCGTAGACCTATGTTTAACTTTTTTAAATTATACAAAATAAAGTTTATTTTAACTTTCAATTATATTTTTATGACAGTAACTATAAGATCTTTCAAAGTTATAACCTTGAACCGCAAGTAACCGAATGTCTACAACCGTACCAGGTTGCCTAGCCTGTGAATATCTGTTGTCGTACACCTGTTTTTATCTTTTTAATAATCCTAAAATATAGTCTCGTTTAAGTGTTTCTATTTTCCAAAAATGTGTTTATACTGTTGATGATAGTATAAGTAAATAAATTCAAACTGTAACCGCAATTAATCGAAAGTTTTTCAACTAAACTGCATTGAAAACAACGGTTCTCGTCCGATCACTGAAGTTAAACAAGTTGTTGTTCAAAGACATGTTTGTTGTTGTATGTTGCTGCTGTGGTGACGGTACAAACGTCACTGTACTACGCGGGCGTCCACTTGTGTGCGCGTTTGATTCTTAGCAACAAAGCGGCCTGAATCTTTTGTACATGCCGCTATTGTGTTATGCTTCTTTGTACAGTGTTATTGTTTCCTTTATATTATCTTTTTAAGAACCTCAGTATAACTTTTTAAATTATACTAATCAAAGTTGAATTTAACTTTCAAGTACTATTAGGTTATAGGATATATGTGTTTATAGAGATTTTGACAGTGAATATAAGATTTATATATACTTGAACCGCAAGTAACCGAACGTCTACAACCATACCATGTTGAAAACACCGGTTCTCGTCCGAACACCACAGTTAAACAACGTCGGGCCTGGTTAGTACTTGGATGGGAGACCGCCTGGGAATACCTGGTGTCGTAGACCTATGTTTAACTTTTTTAAATTATACTAAACAATGTTTATTTTACCTTTCAATTTTGTTTTTATGACAGTAACTATAAGATCTTTCTAAGTTATAATCTTGAACCGCAAGTAACCGAACGTCTACAACCATACCACGTTGAAAACACCGGTTCTTGTCCGAACACCGCAGTTAAACAACGTCGGGCCTGGTTAGTACTTGGATGGAAGAACGCCTGGGAATACCTGGTGTCGTAGACCTATGTTTAACTTTTTAAAATTATACTAAACAAAGTTTATTTTACCTTTCAATTATGTTTTTATGACAGTAACTATAAGATCTTTCTAAGTTATAATCTTGAACCGCAAGTAACCGAACGTCTACAACCATACCACGTTGAAAACACCGGTTCTCGTCCGAACACCGCAGTTAAACAAGGTCGGGCCTGGTTAGTACTTGGATGGGAGACCGCCTGGGAATACCTGGTGTCGTAGACCTATGTTTAACTTTTTTAAATTATACTAAACAATGTTTATTTTACCTTTCAATTATGTTTTTTGACAGTAACTATAAGATTGCAGGTTGCCTAGTCTGTGAATATCTGTTGTCGTACACCTGTTTTTATCTTTTTAATAATCCTAAAATATAGTCTCGTTTAAGTGTTTCGATTTTCCAAAAATGTGTTTATACTGTTGATGATAGTATAAGTAAATAAATTCAAACTGTAACCGCAATTAATCGAAAGTTTTTAAACTAAACTGCATTGAAAACAACGGTTCTCGTCCGATCACTGAAGTTAAACAAGTTGTTGTTCAAAGACATGTTTGTTGTTGTATGTTGCTGCTGTGGTGACGGTACAAACGTCACTGTACTACGCGGGCGTCCACTTGTGTGCGCATTTGATTCTTAGCAACAAAGCGGCCTGAATCTTTTGTACATGCCACTATTGTGTTATGCTTCTTTGTACAGTGTTATTGTTTCCTTTATATTATCTTTTTAAGAACCTCAGTATAACTTTTTAAATTATACTAAACAAAGTTGAATTTACCTTTCAAGTATGTGTTTCTTCAACAGAAGTGGGTGTAAATACCAACGTCATGGTTTCAGCAGCTGCTAATTTCAATCCTAGAAAATGTTCTATAATAAATGAACAAAACTATTAGGTTATAGGATATATATGTTTATAGAGATTTTGACAGTGAATATAAGATTTATATATACTTAAACCGCAAGTAACCTAACGTCTACAACCATACCACGTTGAAAACACCGGTTCTCGTCCGAACACCGGTTCTCGTCCGAACACCGCAGTTAAACAACGTCGGGCCTGGTTTAGTACTTGGATGGGAGACCGCCTGGGAATACCTGGTGTCGTAGACCTATGTTGAACTTTTTTAAATTATACTAAACAAAGTTTATTTTACCTTTCAATTATGTTTTTTGACAGTAACTATAAGATCTTTCTCAGTTATAATCTTGAACCGCAAGTAACCGAATGTCTACAACCATACCACGTTGCAAACACCGGTTCTCGTCCGAACACCGCAGTTAAACAACGTCGGGCCTGGTTAGTACTTGGATGGGAGACCGCCTGGGAATACCTGGTGTCGTAGACCTATGTTTAACTTTTTTAAATTATACTAAACAATGTTTATTTTACCTTTCAATTATGTTTTTTTACAGTACCTATAAGATTTTTCTAAGTTATAATCTTGAACCGCAAGTAACCGAATGTCTACAACCGTACCAGGTTGCCTAGCCTGTGAATATCTGTTTAACTTTTTTAAATTATACTAAACAATGTTTATTTTACCTTTCAATTATGTTTTTATGACAGTAACTATAAGATCTTTCTAAGTTATAATCTTGAACCGCAAGTAACCGAACGTCTACAACCATACCACGTTGAAAACATCGGTTCTCGTCCGAACACCGCAGTTAAACAACGTCGGGCCTGGTTAGTACTTGGATGGAAGACCGCCTGGGAATACCTGGTGTCGTAGACCTATGTTTAACTTTTTAAAATTATACTAAACAAAGTTTATTTTACCTTTCAATTATGTTTTTATGACAGTAACTATAAGATCTTTCTAAGTTATAATCTTGAACCGCAAGTAACCGAACGTCTACAACCATACCACTTTGAAAACACCGGTTCTCGTCCGAACACCGCAGTTAAACAACGTCGGGCCTGGTTAGTACTTGGATGGGAGACCGCCTGGGAATACCTGGTGTCGTAGACCTATGTTTAACTTTTTTAAATTATACTAAACAATGTTTATTTTACCTTTCAATTATGTTTTTTGACAGTAACTAAAAGATCTTTCTCAGTTATAATCTTGAACCACAAGTAACCGAATGTCTACAACCATACCACGTTGAAAACACCGGTTCTCGTCCGAACACCGCAGTTAAACAACGTCGGGCCTGGTTAGTACTTGGATGGGAGACCGCCTGAGAATACCTGGTGTCGTAGAACTATGTTTAACTTTTTTAAATTATACTAAACAATGTTTATTTTACCTTTCAATTATGTTTTTTTACAGTAACTATAAGATCTTCTAAATTATAATCTTGAACCGCAAGTAACCGAATGTCTACAACCGTAACAGGTTGCCTAGCCTGTGAATATCTGTATAACTTTTTTAAATTATACTAAACAATGTTTATTTTACCTTTCAATTATGTTTTTTGACAGTAACTATAAGATCTTTCTCAGTTATAATCTTGAACCGCAAGTAACCGAATGTCTACAACCATACCACGTTGCAAACACCGGTTCTCGTCCGAACACCGCAGTTAAACAACGTCGGGCCTGGTTAGTACTTGGATGGGAGACCGCCTGGGAATACCTGGTGTCGTAGACCTATGTTTAACTTTTTTAAATTATACTAAACAATGTTTATTTTACCTTTCAATTATGTTTTTTGACAGTAACTATAAGATCTTTCTCAGTTATAATCTTGAACCGCAAGTAACCGAATGTCTACAACCATACCACGTTGAAAACACCGGTTCTCGTCCGAACACCGCAGTTAAACAACGTCGGGCCTGGTTAGTACTTGGATGGGAGACCGCCTGGGAATACCTGGTGTCGTAGACCTATGTTTAACTTTTTTAAATTATACTAAACAAAGTTTATTTTACCTTTCAATTATGTTTTCATGGCAGTAACTATAAGATCTTTCTAAGTTATAATCTTGAACCGCAAGTAACCGAACGTCTACAACCATACCACGTTGAAAACATCGGTTCTCGTCCGAACACCGCAGTTAAACAACGTCGGGCCTGGTTAGTACTTGGATGGAAGACCGCCTGGGAATACCTGGTGTCGTAGACCTATGTTTAACTTTTTAAAATTATACTAAACAAAGTTTATTTTACCTTTCAATTATGTTTTTATGACAGTAACTATAAGATCTTTCTAAGTTATAATCTTGAACCGCAAGTAACCGAACGTCTACAACCATACCACTTTGAAAACACCGGTTCTCGTCCGAACACCGCAGTTAAACAACGTCGGGCCTGGTTAGTACTTGGATGGGAGACCGCCTGGGAATACCTGGTGTCGTAGACCTATGTTTAACTTTTTTAAATTATACTAAACAATGTTTATTTTACCTTTCAATTATGTTTTTTGACAGTAACTAAAAGATCTTTCTCAGTTATAATCTTGAACCACAAGTAACCGAATGTCTACAACCATACCACGTTGAAAACACCGGTTCTCGTCCGAACACCGCAGTTAAACAACGTCGGGCCTGGTTAGTACTTGGATGGGAGACCGCCTGAGAATACCTGGTGTCGTAGAACTATGTTTAACTTTTTTAAATTATACTAAACAATGTTTATTTTACCTTTCAATTATGTTTTTTTACAGTAACTATAAGATCTTCTAAATTATAATCTTGAACCGCAAGTAACCGAATGTCTACAACCGTAACAGGTTGCCTAGCCTGTGAATATCTGTATAACTTTTTTAAATTATACTAAACAATGTTTATTTTACCTTTCAATTATGTTTTTTGACAGTAACTATAAGATCTTTCTCAGTTATAATCTTGAACCGCAAGTAACCGAATGTCTACAACCATACCACGTTGCAAACACCGGTTCTCGTCCGAACACCGCAGTTAAACAACGTCGGGCCTGGTTAGTACTTGGATGGGAGACCGCCTGGGAATACCTGGTGTCGTAGACCTATGTTTAACTTTTTTAAATTATACTAAACAATGTTTATTTTACCTTTCAATTATGTTTTTTGACAGTAACTATAAGATCTTTCTCAGTTATAATCTTGAACCGCAAGTAACCGAATGTCTACAACCATACCACGTTGAAAACACCGGTTCTCGTCCGAACACCGCAGTTAAACAACGTCGGGCCTGGTTAGTACTTGGATGGGAGACCGCCTGGGAATACCTGGTGTCGTAGACCTATGTTTAACTTTTTTAAATTATACTAAACAAAGTTTATTTTACCTTTCAATTATGTTTTCATGGCAGTAACTATAAGATCTTTATAAGTTATAATCTTGAACCGCAAGTAACCGAACGTCTACAACCATACCACGTTGAAAACACCGGTTCTCGTCCGAACACCGCAGTTAGACAACGTCGGGCCTGGTTAGTACTTGGATGGGAGACCGCCTGGGAATACCTGGTGTCGTAGACCTATGTTTAACTTTTTTAAATTATACTAAACAATGTTTATTTTACCTTTCATTTATGTTTTTTGACAGTAACTATAAGATCTTTCTCAGTTATAATCTTGAACCGCAAGTAACCGAATGTCTACAACCATACCACGTTGAAAACACCGGTTCTCGTTCGAACACCGCAGTTAAACAACGTCGGGCCTGGTTAGTACTTGGATGGGAGACCGCCTGGGAATACCTGGTGTCGTAGACCTATGTTTAACTTTTTTAAATTATACAAAATAAAGTTTATTTTAACTTTCAATTATATTTTTATGACAGTAACTATAAGATCTTTCAAAGTTATAACCTTGAACCGCAAGTAACCGAATGTCTACAACCGTACCAGGTTGCCTAGCCTGTGAATATCTGTTGTCGTACACCTGTTTTTATCTTTTTAATAATCCTAAAATATAGTCTCGTTTAAGTGTTTCTATTTTCCAAAAATGTGTTTATACTGTTGATGATAGTATAAGTAAATAAATTCAAACTGTAACCGCAATTAATCGAAAGTTTTTCAACTAAACTGCATTGAAAACAACGGTTCTCGTCCGATCACTGAAGTTAAACAAGTTGTTGTTCAAAGACATGTTTGTTGTTGTATGTTGCTGCTGTGGTGACGGTACAAACGTCACTGTACTACGCGGGCGTCCACTTGTGTGCGCGTTTGATTCTTAGCAACAAAGCGGCCTGAATCTTTTGTACATGCCGCTATTGTGTTATGCTTCTTTGTACAGTGTTATTGTTTCCTTTATATTATCTTTTTAAGAACCTCAGTATAACTTTTTAAATTATACTAATCAAAGTTGAATTTAACTTTCAAGTACTATTAGGTTATAGGATATATGTGTTTATAGAGATTTTGACAGTGAATATAAGATTTATATATACTTGAACCGCAAGTAACCGAACGTCTACAACCATACCATGTTGAAAACACCGGTTCTCGTCCGAACACCACAGTTAAACAACGTCGGGCCTGGTTAGTACTTGGATGGGAGACCGCCTGGGAATACCTGGTGTCGTAGACCTATGTTTAACTTTTTTAAATTATACTAAACAATGTTTATTTTACCTTTCAATTTTGTTTTTATGACAGTAACTATAAGATCTTTCTAAGTTATAATCTTGAACCGCAAGTAATCGAACGTCTACAACCATACCACGTTGAAAACACCGGTTCTTGTCCGAACACCGCAGTTAAACAACGTCGGGCCTGGTTAGTACTTGGATGGAAGAACGCCTGGGAATACCTGGTGTCGTAGACCTATGTTTAACTTTTTAAAATTATACTAAACAAAGTTTATTTTACCTTTCAATTATGTTTTTATGACAGTAACTATAAGATCTTTCTAAGTTATAATCTTGAACCGCAAGTAACCGAACGTCTACAACCATACCACGTTGAAAACACCGGTTCTCGTCCGAACACCGCAGTTAAACAAGGTCGGGCCTGGTTAGTACTTGGATGGGAGACCGCCTGGGAATACCTGGTGTCGTAGACCTATGTTTAACTTTTTTAAATTATACTAAACAATGTTTATTTTACCTTTCAATTATGTTTTTTGACAGTAACTATAAGATTGCAGGTTGCCTAGCCTGTGAATATCTGTTGTCGTACACCTGTTTTTATCTTTTTAATAATCCTAAAATATAGTCTCGTTTAAGTGTTTCGATTTTCCAAAAATGTGTTTATACTGTTGATGATAGTATAAGTAAATAAATTCAAACTGTAACCGCAATTAATCGAAAGTTTTTAAACTAAACTGCATTGAAAACAACGGTTCTCGTCCGATCACTGAAGTTAAACAAGTTGTTGTTCAAAGACATGTTTGTTGTTGTATGTTGCTGCTGTGGTGACGGTACAAACGTCACTGTACTACGCGGGCGTCCACTTGTGTGCGCATTTGATTCTTAGCAACAAAGCGGCCTGAATCTTTTGTACATGCCACTATTGTGTTATGCTTCTTTGTACAGTGTTATTGTTTCCTTTATATTATCTTTTTAAGAACCTCAGTATAACTTTTTAAATTATACTAAACAAAGTTGAATTTACCTTTCAAGTATGTGTTTCTTCAACAGAAGTGGGTGTAAATACCAACGTCATGGTTTCAGCAGCTGCTAATTTCAATCCTAGAAAATGTTCTATAATAAATGAACAAAACTATTAGGTTATAGGATATATATGTTTATAGAGATTTTGACAGTGAATATAAGATTTATATATACTTAAACCGCAAGTAACCTAACGTCTACAACCATACCACGTTGAAAACACCGGTTCTCGTCCGAACACCGGTTCTCGTCCGAACACCGCAGTTAAACAACGTCGGGCCTGGTTTAGTACTTGGATGGGAGACCGCCTGGGAATACCTGGTGTCGTAGACCTATGTTGAACTTTTTTAAATTATACTAAACAAAGTTTATTTTACCTTTCAATTATGTTTTTTGACAGTAACTATAAGATCTTTCTCAGTTATAATCTTGAACCGCAAGTAACCGAATGTCTACAACCATACCACGTTGCAAACACCGGTTCTCGTCCGAACACCGCAGTTAAACAACGTCGGGCCTGGTTAGTACTTGGATGGGAGACCGCCTGGGAATACCTGGTGTCGTAGACCTATGTTTAACTTTTTTAAATTATACTAAACAATGTTTATTTTACCTTTCAATTATGTTTTTTTACAGTACCTATAAGATTTTTCTAAGTTATAATCTTGAACCGCAAGTAACCGAATGTCTACAACCGTACCAGGTTGCCTAGCCTGTGAATATCTGTTTAACTTTTTTAAATTATACTAAACAATGTTTATTTTACCTTTCAATTATGTTTTCATGACAGTAACTATAAGATCTTTCTAAGTTATAATCTTGAACCGCAAGTAACCGAACGTCTACAACCATACCACGTTGAAAACACCGGTTCTCGTCCGAACACCGCAGTTAAACAACGTCGGGCCTGGTTAGTACTTGGATGGAAGACCGCCTGGGAATACCTGGTGTCGTAGACCTATGTTTAACTTTTTTAAATTATACTAAACAAAGTTTATTTTACCTTTCAATTATGTTTTTATGACAGTAACTATAAGATCTTTCTAAGTTATAATCTTGAACCGCAAGTAACCGAACGTCTACAACCATACCACTTTGAAAACACCGGTTCTCGTCCGAACACCGCAGTTAAACAACGTCGGGCCTGGTTAGTACTTGGATGGGAGACCGCCTGGGAATACCTGGTGTCGTAGACCTATGTTTAACTTTTTTAAATTATACTAAACAATGTTTATTTTACCTTTCAATTATGTTTTTTGACAGTAACTATAAGATCTTTCTCAGTTAAAAATCGTCCGAACACCGCAGTTAAACAACGTCGGGCCTGGTTAGTACTTGGATGGGAGACCGCCTGGGAATACCTGGTGTCGTAGACCTATGTTTAACTTTTTTAAATTATACAAAATAAAGTTTATTTTAACTTTCAATTATATTTTTATGACAGTAACTATAAGATCTTTCAAAGTTATAACCTTGAACCGCAAGTAACCGAATGTCTACAACCGTACCAGGTTGCCTAGCCTGTGAATATCTGTTGTCGTACACCTGTTTTTATCTTTTTAATAATCCTAAAATATAGTCTCGTTTAAGTGTTTCTATTTTCCAAAAATGTGTTTATACTGTTGATGATAGTATAAGTAAATAAATTCAAACTGTAACCGCAATTAATCGAAAGTTTTTCAACTAAACTGCATTGAAAACAACGGTTCTCGTCCGATCACTGAAGTTAAACAAGTTGTTGTTCAAAGACATGTTTGTTGTTGTATGTTGCTGCTGTGGTGACGGTACAAACGTCACTGTACTACGCGGGCGTCCACTTGTGTGCGCGTTTGATTCTTAGCAACAAAGCGGCCTGAATCTTTTGTACATGCCGCTATTGTGTTATGCTTCTTTGTACAGTGTTATTGTTTCCTTTATATTATCTTTTTAAGAACCTCAGTATAACTTTTTAAATTATACTAATCAAAGTTGAATTTAACTTTCAAGTACTATTAGGTTATAGGATATATGTGTTTATAGAGATTTTGACAGTGAATATAAGATTTATATATACTTGAACCGCAAGTAACCGAACGTCTACAACCATACCATGTTGAAAACACCGGTTCTCGTCCGAACACCACAGTTAAACAACGTCGGGCCTGGTTAGTACTTGGATGGGAGACCGCCTGGGAATACCTGGTGTCGTAGACCTATGTTTAACTTTTTTAAATTATACTAAACAATGTTTATTTTACCTTTCAATTTTGTTTTTATGACAGTAACTATAAGATCTTTCTAAGTTATAATCTTGAACCGCAAGTAACCGAACGTCTACAACCATACCACGTTGAAAACACCGGTTCTTGTCCGAACACCGCAGTTAAACAACGTCGGGCCTGGTTAGTACTTGGATGGAAGAACGCCTGGGAATACCTGGTGTCGTAGACCTATGTTTAACTTTTTTAAATTATACTAAACAATGTTTATTTTACCTTTCAATTATGTTTTTTGACAGTAACTATAAGATTGCAGGTTGCCTAGCCTGTGAATATCTGTTGTCGTACACCTGTTTTTATCTTTTTAATAATCCTAAAATATAGTCTCGTTTAAGTGTTTCGATTTTCCAAAAATGTGTTTATACTGTTGATGATAGTATAAGTAAATAAATTCAAACTGTAACCGCAATTAATCGAAAGTTTTTAAACTAAACTGCATTGAAAACAACGGTTCTCGTCCGATCACTGAAGTTAAACAAGTTGTTGTTCAAAGACATGTTTGTTGTTGTATGTTGCTGCTGTGGTGACGGTACAAACGTCACTGTACTACGCGGGCGTCCACTTGTGTGCGCATTTGATTCTTAGCAACAAAGCGGCCTGAATCTTTTGTACATGCCACTATTGTGTTATGCTTCTTTGTACAGTGTTATTGTTTCCTTTATATTATCTTTTTAAGAACCTCAGTATAACTTTTTAAATTATACTAAACAAAGTTGAATTTACCTTTCAAGTATGTGTTTCTTCAACAGAAGTGGGTGTAAATACCAACGTCATGGTTTCAGCAGCTGCTAATTTCAATCCTAGAAAATGTTCTATAATAAATGAACAAAACTATTAGGTTATAGGATATATATGTTTATAGAGATTTTGACAGTGAATATAAGATTTATATATACTTAAACCGCAAGTAACCTAACGTCTACAACCATACCACGTTGAAAACACCGGTTCTCGTCCGAACACCGGTTCTCGTCCGAACACCGCAGTTAAACAACGTCGGGCCTGGTTAGTACTTGGATGGGAGACCGCCTGGGAATACCTGGTGTCGTAGACCTATGTTGAACTTTTTTAAATTATACTAAACAAAGTTTATTTTACCTTTCAATTATGTTTTTTGACAGTAACTATAAGATCTTTCTCAGTTATAATCTTGAACCGCAAGTAACCGAATGTCTACAACCATACCACGTTGCAAACACCGGTTCTCGTCCGAACACCGCAGTTAAACAACGTCGGGCCTGGTTAGTACTTGGATGGAAGACCGCCTGGGAATACCTGGTGTCGTAGACCTATGTTTAACTTTTTTAAATTATACTAAACAAAGTTTATTTTACCTTTCAATTATGTTTTTATGACAGTAACTATAAGATCTTTCTAAGTTATAATCTTGAACCGCAAGTAACCGAACGTCTACAACCATACCACTTTGAAAACACCGGTTCTCGTCCGAACACCGCAGTTAAACAACGTCGGGCCTGGTTAGTACTTGGATGGGAGACCGCCTGGGAATACCTGGTGTCGTAGACCTATGTTTAACTTTTTTAAATTATACTAAACAATGTTTATTTTACCTTTCAATTATGTTTTTTGACAGTAACTATAAGATCTTTCTCAGTTAAAAATCGTCCGAACACCGCAGTTAAACAACGTCGGGCCTGGTTAGTACTTGGATGGGAGACCGCCTGGGAATACCTGGTGTCGTAGACCTATGTTTAACTTTTTTAAATTATACAAAATAAAGTTTATTTTAACTTTCAATTATATTTTTATGACAGTAACTATAAGATCTTTCAAAGTTATAACCTTGAACCGCAAGTAACCGAATGTCTACAACCGTACCAGGTTGCCTAGCCTGTGAATATCTGTTGTCGTACACCTGTTTTTATCTTTTTAATAATCCTAAAATATAGTCTCGTTTAAGTGTTTCTATTTTCCAAAAATGTGTTTATACTGTTGATGATAGTATAAGTAAATAAATTCAAACTGTAACCGCAATTAATCGAAAGTTTTTCAACTAAACTGCATTGAAAACAACGGTTCTCGTCCGATCACTGAAGTTAAACAAGTTGTTGTTCAAAGACATGTTTGTTGTTGTATGTTGCTGCTGTGGTGACGGTACAAACGTCACTGTACTACGCGGGCGTCCACTTGTGTGCGCGTTTGATTCTTAGCAACAAAGCGGCCTGAATCTTTTGTACATGCCGCTATTGTGTTATGCTTCGTTGTACAGTGTTATTGTTTCCTTTATATTATCTTTTTAAGAACCTCAGTATAACTTTTTAAATTATACTAATCAAAGTTGAATTTAACTTTCAAGTACTATTAGGTTATAGGATATATGTGTTTATAGAGATTTTGACAGTGAATATAAGATTTATATATACTTGAACCGCAAGTAACCGAACGTCTACAACCATACCATGTTGAAAACACCGGTTCTCGTCCGAACACCGCAGTTAAACAACGTCGGGCCTGGTTAGTACTTGGATGGGAGACCGCCTGGGAATACCTGGTGTCATAGACCTATGTTTAACTTTTTTAAATTATACTAAACAATGTTTATTTTACCTTTCAATTTTGTTTTTATGACAGTAACTATAAGATCTTTCTAAGTTATAATCTTGAACCGCAAGTAACCGAACGTCTACAACCATACCACGTTGAAAACACCGGTTCTCGTCCGAACACCGCAGTTAAACAACGTCGGGCCTGGTTAGTACTTGGATGGAAGAACGCCTGGGAATACCTGGTGTCGTAGACCTATGTTTAACTTTTTTAAATTATACTAAACAATGTTTATTTTACCTTTCAATTATGTTTTTTGACAGTAACTATAAGATCTTTCTCAGTTATAATCTTGAACCACAAGTAACCGAATGTCTACAACTATACCACGTTGAAAACACCGGTTCTCGTCCGAACACCGCAGTTAAACAACGTCGGGCCTGGTTAGTACTTGGATGGGAGACCGCCTGGGAATACCTGGTGTCGTAGACCTATGTTTAACTTCTTCAAATTTTACAAAATAAAGTTTATTTTAACTTTCAATTATATTTTTATGACAGTAACTATAAGATCTTTCAAAGTTATAATCTTGAACCGCAAGTAACCGAATGTCTACAACCGTACCAGGTTGCCTAGCCTGTGAATATCTGTTGTCGTACACCTGTTTTTATCTTTTTAATAATCCTAAAATATAGTCTCGTTTAAGTGTTTCTATTTTCCAAAAATGTGTTTATACTGTTGATGATAGTATAAGTAAATAAATTCAAACTGTAACCGCAATTAATCGAAAGTTTTTCAACTAAACTGCATTGGAAACAACGGTTCTCGTCCGATCACTGAAGTTAAACAAGTTGTTGTTCAAAGACATGTTTGTTGTTGTATGTTGCTGCTGTGGTGACGGTACAAACGTCACTGTACTACGCGGGCGTCCACTTGTGTGCGCGTTTGATTCTTAGCAACAAAGCGGCCTGAATCTTTTGTACATGCCGCTATTGTGTTATGCTTCTTTGTACAGTGTTATTGTTTCCTTTATATTATCTTTTTAAGAACCTCAGTATAACTTTTTAAATTATACTAATCAAAGTTGAATTAAACTTTCAAGTACTATTAGGTTATAGGATATATGTGTTTATAGAGATTTTGACAGTGAATATAAGATTTATATATACTTGAACCGCAAGTAACCGAACGTCTACAACCATACCATGTTGAAAACACCGGTTCTCGTCCGAACACCGCAGTTAAACAACGTCGGGCCTGGTTAGTACTTGGATGGGAGACCGCCTGGGAATACCTGGTGTCGTAGACCTATGTTTAACTTTTTTAAATTATACTAAACAATGTTTATTTTACCTTTCAATTTTGTTTTTATGACAGTAACTATAAGATCTTTCTAAGTTATAATCTTGAACCGCAAGTAACCGAACGTCTACAACCGTACCACGTTGAAAACACCGGTTCTCGTCCGAACACCGCAGTTAAACAACGTCGGGCCTGGTTAGTACTTGGATGGAAGACCACCTGGGAATACCTGGTGTCGTAGACCTATGTTTAACAAAGTTTATTTTACCTTTCAATTATGTTTTTATGACAGTAACTATAAGATCTTTCTAAGTTATAATCTTGAACCGCAAGTAACCGAACGTCTACAACCATACCACGTTGAATACACCGGTTCTCGTCCGAACACCGCAGTTAAACAACGTCGGGCCTGGTTAGTACTTGGATGGGAGACCGCCTGGGAATACCTGGTGTCGTAGACCTATGTTTAACTTTTTTAAATTATACTAAACAATGTTTATTTTACCTTTCAATTATGTTTTTTGACAGTAACTATAAGATTGCAGGTTGCCTAGCCTGTTAATATCTGTTGTCGTACACCTGTTTTTATCTTTTTAATAATCCTAAAATATAGTCTCCTTTAAGTGTTTCGATTTTCCAAAAATGTGTTTATACTGTTGATGATAGTATAAGTAAATAAATTCAAACTGTAACCGCAATTAATCGAAAGTTTTTAAACTAAACTGCATTGAAAACAACGGTTCTCGTCCGATCACTGAAGTTAAACAAGTTGTTGTTCAAAGACATGTTTGTTGTTGTATGTTGCTGCTGTGGTGACGGTACAAACGTCACTGTACTACGCGGGCGTCCACTTGTGTGCGCGTTTGATTCTTAGCAACAACGCGGCCTGAATCTTTTGTACATGCCGCTATTGTGTTATGCTTCTTTGTACAGTGTTATTGTTTCCTTTATATTATCTTTTTAAGAACCTCAGTATAACTTTTTAAATTATACTAAACAAAGTTGAATTTACCTTTCAAGTATGTGTTTCGTCAACAGAAGTGGGTGTAAATACCAACGTCATGGTTTCAGCAGCAGCTAATTTCAATCCTAGAAAATGTTCTATAATAAATGAACAAAACTATTAGGTTATAGGATATATATGTTTATAGAGATTTTGACAGTGAATATAAGATTTATATATACTTGAACCGCAAGTAACCGAACGTCTACAATCATACCACGTTGAAAACACCGGTTCTCGTCCGAACACCGCAGTTAAACAACGTCGGGCCTCGTTAGTACTTGGATGGGAGACCGCCTGGGAATACCTGGTGTCGTAGACCTATGTTTAACTTTTTTAAATTATACTAAACAAAGTTTATTTTACCTTTCAATTATGTTTTTATGACAGTAACTATAAGATCTTTCTAAGTTATAATCTTGAACCGCAAGTAACCGAACGTCTACAACCATACCACGTTGAAAACACCGGTTCTCGTCCGAACACCGCAGTTAAACAACGTCGGGCCTGGTTAGTACTTGGATGGGAGACCGCCTGGGAATACCTTGTGTCGTAGACCTATGTTTAACTTTTTTAAATTATACTAAACAATGTTTAATTTACCTTTCAATTATGTTTTTATGACAGTAACTATAAGATCTTTCTCAGTTATAATCTTGAACCGCAAGTAACCGAATGTCTACAACCATACCACGTTGAAAACACCGGTTCTCGTCCGAACACCGCAGTTAAACAACGTCGGGCCTGGTTAGTACTTGGATGGGAGACCGCCTGGGAATACCTGGTGTCGTAGACCTATGTTTAACTTTTTTAAATTATACTAAATAAAGTTTATTTTACCTTTCAATTATATTTTTATGACAGTAACTATAAGATCTTTCTAAGTTATAATCTTGAACCGCAAGTAACCGAACGTCTACAACCATACCACGTTGAAAACACCGGTTCTCGTCCGAACACCGCAGTTAAACAACGTCGGGCCTGGTTAGTATTTGGATGGGAGACTGCCTGGGAATACCTGGTGTCGTAGACCTATGTTTAACTTTTTTAAATTATACTAAATAAAGTTTATTTTACCTTTCAATTATATTTTTATGACAGTAACTATAAGATCTTTCTAAGTTATAATCTTGAACCGCAAGTAACCGAACGTGTGACAACCGTACCACGTTGAAAACACCGGTTCTCGTCCGAACACCGCAGTTAAACAACGTCGGGCCTGGTTAGTACTTGGATGGGAGACCGCCTGGGAATACCTGGTGTCGTAGAGCTATGTTTAACTTTTTTAAATTATACTAAACAATGTTTATTTTACCTTTCAATTATGTTTTTATGACAGTAACTATAAGATCTTTCTAAGTTATAATCTTGAACCGCATGTAACCGAACGTCTACAACCGTACCAGGTTGAAAACACCGGTTCTCGTCCGAACACCGCAGTTAAACAACGTCGGGCCTGGTTAGTACTTGGATGGGAGACCGCCTGGGAATACCTGGTGTCGTAGACCTATGTTTAACTTTTTTAAATTATACTAAATAAAGTTTATTTTACCTTTCAATTATATTTTTATGACAGTAACTATAAGATCTTTCAAAGTTATAATCTTGAACCGCAAGTAACCGAATGTCTACAACCGTACCAGGTTGCCTAGCCTGTGAATATCTGTTGTCGTACACCTGTTTTTATCTTTTTAATAATCCTAAAATATAGTCTCGTTTAAGTGTTTCTATTTTCCAAAAATGTGTTTATACTGTTGATGATAGTATAAGTAAATAAATTCAAACTGTAACCGCAATTAATCGAAAGTTTTTCAACTAAACTGCATTGGAAACAACGGTTCTCGTCCGATCACTGAAGTTAAACAAGTTGTTGTTCAAAGACATGTTTGTTGTTGTATGTTGCTGCTGTGGTGACGGTACAAACGTCACTGTACTACGCGGGCGTCCACTTGTGTGCGCGTTTGATTCTTAGCAACAAAGCGGCCTGAATCTTTTGTACATGCCGCTATTGTGTTATGCTTCTTTGTACAGTGTTATTGTTTCCTTTATATTATCTTTTTAAGAACCTCAGTATAACTTTTTAAATTATACTAATCAAAGTTGAATTAAACTTTCAAGTACTATTAGGTTATAGGATATATGTGTTTATAGAGATTTTGACAGTGAATATAAGATTTATATATACTTGAACCGCAAGTAACCGAACGTCTACAACCATACCATGTTGAAAACACCGGTTCTCGTCCGAACACCGCAGTTAAACAACGTCGGGCCTGGTTAGTACTTGGATGGGAGACCGCCTGGGAATACCTGGTGTCGTAGACCTATGTTTAACTTTTTTAAATTATACTAAACAATGTTTATTTTACCTTTCAATTTTGTTTTTATGACAGTAACTATAAGATCTTTCTAAGTTATAATCTTGAACCGCAAGTAACCGAACGTCTACAACCGTACCACGTTGAAAACACCGGTTCTCGTCCGAACACCGCAGTTAAACAACGTCGGGCCTGGTTAGTACTTGGATGGAAGACCGCCTGGGAATACCTGGTGTCGTAGACCTATGTTTAACAAAGTTTATTTTACCTTTCAATTATGTTTTTATGACAGTAACTATAAGATCTTTCTAAGTTATAATCTTGAACCGCAAGTAACCGAACGTCTACAACCATACCACGTTGAATACACCGGTTCTCGTCCGAACACCGCAGTTAAACAACGTCGGGCCTGGTTAGTACTTGGATGGGAGACCGCCTGGGAATACCTGGTGTCGTAGACCTATGTTTAACTTTTTTAAATTATACTAAACAATGTTTATTTTACCTTTCAATTATGTTTTTTGACAGTAACTATAAGATTGCAGGTTGCCTAGCCTGTTAATATCTGTTGTCGTACACCTGTTTTTATCTTTTTAATAATCCTAAAATATAGTCTCCTTTAAGTGTTTCGATTTTCCAAAAATGTGTTTATACTGTTGATGATAGTATAAGTAAATAAATTCAAACTGTAACCGCAATTAATCGAAAGTTTTTAAACTAAACTGCATTGAAAACAACGGTTCTCGTCCGATCACTGAAGTTAAACAAGTTGTTGTTCAAAGACATGTTTGTTGTTGTATGTTGCTGCTGTGGTGACGGTACAAACGTCACTGTACTACGCGGGCGTCCACTTGTGTGCGCGTTTGATTCTTAGCAACAACGCGGCCTGAATCTTTTGTACATGCCGCTATTGTGTTATGCTTCTTTGTACAGTGTTATTGTTTCCTTTATATTATCTTTTTAAGAACCTCAGTATAACTTTTTAAATTATACTAAACAAAGTTGAATTTACCTTTCAAGTATGTGTTTCTTCAACAGAAGTGGGTGTAAATACCAACGTCATGGTTTCAGCAGCTGCTAATTTCAATCCTAGAAAATGTTCTATAATAAATGAACAAAACTATTAGGTTATAGGATATATATGTTTATAGAGATTTTGACAGTGAATATAAGATTTATATATACTTGAACCGCAAGTAACCGAACGTCTACAATCATACCACGTTGAAAACACCGGTTCTCGTCCGAACACCGCAGTTAAACAACGTCGGGCCTCGTTAGTACTTGGATGGGAGACCGCCTGGGAATACCTGGTGTCGTAGACCTATGTTTAACTTTTTTAAATTATACTAAACAAAGTTTATTTTACCTTTCAATTATGTTTTTATGACAGTAACTATAAGATCTTTCTAAGTTATAATCTTGAACCGCAAGTAACCGAACGTCTACAACCATACCACGTTGAAAACACCGGTTCTCCTCCGAACACCGCAGTTAAACAACGTCGGGCCTGGTTAGTACTTGGATGGGAGACCGCCTGGGAATACCTTGTGTCGTAGACCTATGTTTAACTTTTTTAAATTATACTAAACAATGTTTATTTTACCTTTCAATTATGTTTTTTGACAGTAACTATAAGATCTTTCTCAGTTATAATCTTGAACCGCAAGTAACCGAATGTCTACAACCATACCACGTTGAAAACACCGGTTCTCGTCCGAACACCGCAGTTAAACAACGTCGGGCCTGGTTAGTACTTGGATGGGAGACCGCCTGGGAATACCTGGTGTCGTAGACCTATGTTTAACTTTTTTAAATTATACTAAATAAAGTTTATTTTACCTTTCAATTATATTTTTATGACAGTAACTATAAGATCTTTCTAAGTTATAATCTTGAACCGCAAGTAACCGAACGTCTACAACCATACCACGTTGAAAACACCGGTTCTCGTCCGAACACCGCAGTTAAACAACGTCGGGCCTGGTTAGTATTTGGATGGGAGACTGCCTGGGAATACCTGGTGTCGTAGACCTATGTTTAACTTTTTTAAATTATACTAAATAAAGTTTATTTTACCTTTCAATTATATTTTTATGACAGTAACTATAAGATCTTTCAAAGTTATAACCTTGAACCGCAAGTAACCGAATGTCTACAACCGTACCAGGTTGCCTAGCCTGTGAATATCTGTTGTCGTACACCTGTTTTTATCTTTTTAATAATCCTAAAATATAGTCTCGTTTAAGTGTTTCTATTTTCCAAAAATGTGTTTATACTGTTGATGATAGTATAAGTAAATAAATTCAAACTGTAACCGCAATTAATCGAAAGTTTTTCAACTAAACTGCATTGGAAACAACGGTTCTCGTCCGATCACTGAAGTTAAACAAGTTGTTGTTCAAAGACATGTTTGTTGTTGTATGTTGCTGCTGTGGTGACGGTACAAACGTCACTGTACTACGCGGGCGTCCACTTGTGTGCGCGTTTGATTCTTAGCAACAAAGCGGCCTGAATCTTTTGTACATGCCGCTATTGTGCTATGCTTCTTTGTACAGTGTTATTGTTTCCTTTATATTATCTTTTTAAGAACCTCAGTATAACTTTTTAAATTATACTAAACAAAGTTGAATTTACCTTTCAAGTATGTATTTCTTCAACAGAAGTGGGTGTAAATACCAACGTCGTGGTTTCAGCAGCTGCTAATTTCAATCCTAGAAAATGTTCTATAATAAATGAACAAAACTATTAGGTTATAGGATATATATGTTTATAGAGATTTTGACAGTGAATATAAGATTTATATATACTTGAACCGCAAGTAACCGAACGTCTACAACCATACCACGTTGAAAACACCGGTTCTCGTCCGAACACCGCAGTTAAACAACGTCGGGCCTGGTTAGTACTTGGATGGGAGACCGCCTGGGAATACCTAGTGTCGTAGACCTATGTTTAACTTTTTTAAATTATACTAAACAATGTTTATTTTACCTTTCAATTTTGTTTTTATGACAGTAACTATAAGATCTTTCTAAGTTATAATCTTGAACCGCAAGTAACCGAACGTCTACAACCATACCACGTTGAAAACACCGGTTCTCGTCCGAACACCGCCTTTAAACAACGTCGGGCCTGGTTAGTACTTGGATGGAAGACCGCCTGGGAATACCTGGTGTCGTAGACCTATGTTTAACTTTTTAAAATTATACTAAACAATGTTTATTTTACCTTTCAATTATGTTTTTTGACAGTAACTATAAGATCTTTCTCAGTTATAATCTTGAACCGCAAGTAACCGAATGTCTACAACCATACCACGTTGAAAACACCGGTTCTCGTCCGAATACCGCAGTTAAACAACGTCGGGCCTGGTTAGTACTTGGATGGGAGACCGCCTGGGAATACCTGGTGTCGTAGACCTATGTTTAACTTTTTTAAATTATACTAAATAAAGTTTATTTTACCTTTCAATTATATTTTTATGACAGTAACTATAAGATCTTTCTAAGTTATAATCTTGAACCGCAAGTAACCGAACGTCTACAACCATACCACGTTGAAAACACCGGTTCTCGTCCGAACACCGCAGTTAAACAACGTCGGGCCTGGTTAGTATTTGGATGGGAGACTGCCTGGGAATACCTGGTGTCGTAGACCTATGTTTAACTTTTTTAAATTATACTAAATAAAGTTTATTTTACCTTTCAATTATATTTTTATGACAGTAACTATAAGATCTTTCTAAGTTATAATCTTGAACCGCAAGTAACCGAACGTCACAACCATACCACGTTGAAAACACCGGTTCTCGTCCGAACACCGCAGTTAAACAACGTCGGGCCTGGTTAGTACTTGGATGGGAGACCGCCTGGGAATACCTGGTGTCGTAGAGCTATGTTTAACTTTTTTAAATTATACTAAACAATGTTTATTTTACCTTTCAATTATGTTTTTATGACAGTAACTATAAGATCTTTCTAAGTTATAATCTTGAACCGCATGTAACCGAACGTCTACAACCGTACCAGGTTGAAAACACCGGTTCTCGTCCGAACACCGCAGTTAAACAACGTCGGGCCTGGTTAGTACTTGGATGGGAGACCGCCTGGGAATACCTGGTGTCGTAGACCTATGTTTAACTTTTTTAAATTATACTAAATAAAGTTTATTTTACCTTTCAATTATATTTTTATGACAGTAACTATAAGATCTTTCTAAGTTATAATCTTGAACCGCAAGTAACCGAACGTCACAACCATACCACGTTGAAAACACCGGTTCTCGTCCGAACACCGCAGTTAAACAACGTCGGGCCTGGTTAGTACTTGGATGGGAGACCGCCTGGGAATACCTGGTGTCGTAGAGCTATGTTTAACTTTTTTAAATTATACTAAACAATGTTTATTTTACCTTTCAATTATGTTTTTATGACAGTAACTATAAGATCTTTCTAAGTTATAATCTTGAACCGCATGTAACCGAACGTCTACAACCGTACCAGGTTGAAAACACCGGTTCTCGTCCGAACACCGCAGTTAAACAACGTCGGGCCTGGTTAGTACTTGGATGGGAGACCGCCTGGGAATACCTGGTGTCGTAGACCTATGTTTAACTTTTTTAAATTATACTAAATAAAGTTTATTTTACCTTTCAATTATATTTTTATGACAGTAACTATAAGATCTTTTAAAGTTATAATCTTGAACCGCAAGTAACCGAATGTCTACAACCGTACCAGGTTGCCTAGCCTGTGAATATCTGTTGTCGTACACCTGTTTTTATCTTTTTAATAATCCTAAAATATAGTCTCGTTTAAGTGTTTCTATTTTCCAAAAATGTGTTTATACTGTTGATGATAGTATAAGTAAATAAATTCAAACTGTAACCGCAATTAATCGAAAGTTTTTCAACTAAACTGCATTGGAAACAACGGTTCTCGTCCGATCACTGAAGTTAAACAAGTTGTTGTTCAAAGACATGTTTGTTGTTGTATGTTGCTGCTGTGGTGACGGTACAAACGTCACTGTACTACGCGGGCGTCCACTTGTGTGCGCGTTTGATTCTTAGCAACAAAGCGGCCTGAATCTTTTGTACATGCCGCTATTGTGTTATGCTTCTTTGTACAGTGTTATTGTTTCCTTTATATTATCTTTTTAAGAACCTCAGTATAACTTTTTAAATTATACTAATCAAAGTTGAATTAAACTTTCAAGTACTATTAGGTTATAGGATATATGTGTTTATAGAGATTTTGACAGTGAATATAAGATTTAAATATACTTGAACCGCAAGTAACCGAACGTCTACAACCATACCATGTTGAAAACACCGGTTCTCGTCCGAACACCGCAGTTAAACAACGTCGGGCCTGGTTAGTACTTGGATGGGAGACCGCCTGGGAATACCTGGTGTCGTAGACCTATGTTTAACTTTTTTAAATTATACTAAACAATGTTTATTTTACCTTTCAATTTTGTTTTTATGACAGTAACTATAAGATCTTTCTAAGTTATAATCTTGAACCGCAAGTAACCGAACGTCTACAACCGTACCACGTTGAAAACACCGGTTCTCGTTCGAACACCGCAGTTAAACAACGTCGGGCCTGGTTAGTACTTGGATGGAAGACCGCCTGGGAATACCTGGTGTCTTAGACCTATGTTTAACAAAGTTTATTTTACCTTTCAATTATGTTTTTATGACAGTAACTATAAGATCTTTCTAAGTTATAATCTTGAACTGCAAGTAACCGAACGTCTACAACCATACCACGTTGAATACACCGGTTCTCGTCCGAACACCGCAGTTAAACAACGTCGGGCCTGGTTAGTACTTGGATGGGAGACCGCCTGGGAATACCTGGTGTCGTAGACCTATGTTTAACTTTTTTAAATTATACTAAACAATGTTTATTTTACCTTTCAATTATGTTTTTTGACAGTAACTATAAGATTGCAGGTTGCCTAGCCTGTTAATATCTGTTGTCGTACACCTGTTTTTATCTTTTTAATAATCCTAAAATATAGTCTCCTTTAAGTGTTTCGATTTTCCAAAAATGTGTTTATACTGTTGATGATAGTATAAGTAAATAAATTCAAACTGTAACCGCAATTAATCGAAAGTTTTTAAACTAAACTGCATTGAAAACAACGGTTCTCGTCCGATCACTGAAGTTAAACAAGTTGTTGTTCAAAGACATGTTTGTTGTTGTATGTTGCTGCTGTGGTGACGGTACAAACGTCACTGTACTACGCGGGCGTCCACTTGTGTGCGCGTTTGATTCTTAGCAACAACGCGGCCTGAATCTTTTGTACATGCCGCTATTGTGTTATGCTTCTTTGTACAGTGTTATTGTTTCCTTTATATTATCTTTTTAAGAACCTCAGTATAACTTTTTAAATTATACTAAACAAAGTTGAATTTACCTTTCAAGTATGTGTTTCGTCAACAGAAGTGGGTGTAAATACCAACGTCATGGTTTCAGCAGCTGCTAATTTCAATCCTAGAAAATGTTCTATAATAAATGAACAAAACTATTAGGTTATAGGATATATATGTTTATAGAGATTTTGACAGTGAATATAAGATTTATATATACTTGAACCGCAAGTAACCGAACGTCTACAATCATACCACGTTGAAAACACCGGTTCTCGTCCGAACACCGCAGTTAAACAACGTCGGGCCTCGTTAGTACTTGGATGGAAGACCGCCTGGGAATACCTGGTGTCGTAGACCTATGTTTAACTTTTTTAAATTATACTAAACAAAGTTTATTTTACCTTTCAATTATGTTTTTATGACAGTAACTATAAGATCTTTCTAAGTTATAATCTTGAACCGCAAGTAACCGAACGTCTACAACCATACCACGTTGAAAACACCGGTTCTCCTCCGAACACCGCAGTTAAACAACGTCGGGCCTGGTTAGTACTTGGATGGGAGACCACCTGGGAATACCTTGTGTCGTAGACCTATGTTTAACTTTTTTAAATTATACTAAACAATGTTTATTTTACCTTTCAATTATGTTTTTTGACAGTAACTATAAGATCTTTCTCAGTTATAATCTTGAACCGCAAGTAACCGAATGTCTACAACCATACCACGTTGAAAACACCGGTTCTCGTCCGAACACCGCAGTTAAACAACGTCGGGCCTGGTTAGTACTTGGATGGGAGACCGCCTGGGAATACCTGGTGTCGTAGACCTATGTTTAACTTTTTTAAATTATACTAAATAAAGTTTATTTTACCTTTCAATTATATTTTTATGACAGTAACTATAAGATCTTTCTAAGTTATAATCTTGAACCGCAAGTAACCGAACGTCTACAACCATACCACGTTGAAAACACCGGTTCTCGTCCGAACACCGCAGTTAAACAACGTCGGGCCTGGTTAGTATTTGGATGGGAGACTGCCTGGGAATACCTGGTGTCGTAGACCTATGTTTAACTTTTTTAAATTATACTAAATAAAGTTTATTTTACCTTTCAATTATATTTTTATGACAGTAACTATAAGATCTTTCTAAGTTATAATCTTGAACCGCAAGTAACCGAACGTGTGACAACCATACCACGTTGAAAACACCGGTTCTCGTCCGAACACCGCAGTTAAACAACGTTGGGCCTGGTTAGTACTTGGATGGGAGACCGCCTGGGAATACCTGGTGTCGTAGAGCTATGTTTAACTTTTTTAAATTATACTAAACAATGTTTATTTTACCTTTCAATTATGTTTTTATGACAGTAACTATAAGATCTTTCTAAGTTATAATCTTGAATCGCATGTAACCGAACGTCTACAACCGTACCAGGTTGAAAACACCGGTTCTCGTCCGAACACCGCAGTTAAACAACGTCGGGCCTGGTTAGTACTTGGATGGGAGACCGCCTGGGAATACCTGGTGTCGTAGACCTATGTTTAACTTTTTTAAATTATACTAAATAAAGTTTATTTTACCTTTCAATTATATTTTTATGACAGTAACTATAAGATCTTTCAAAGTTATAATCTTGAACCGCAAGTAACCGAATGTCTACAACCGTACCAGGTTGCCTAGCCTGTGAATATCTGTTGTCGTACACCTGTTTTTATCTTTTTAATAATCCTAAAATATAGTCTCGTTTAAGTGTTTCTATTTTCCAAAAATGTGTTTATACTGTTGATGATAGTATAAGTAAATAAATTCAAACTGTAACCGCAATTAATCGAAAGTTTTTCAACTAAACTGCATTGGAAACAACGGTTCTCGTCCGATCACTGAAGTTAAACAAGTTGTTGTTCAAAGACATGTTTGTTGTTGTATGTTGCTGCTGTGGTGACGGTACAAACGTCACTGTACTACGCGGGCGTCCACTTGTGTGCGCGTTTGATTCTTAGCAACAAAGCGGCCTGAATCTTTTGTACATGCCGCTATTGTGTTATGCTTCTTTGTACAGTGTTATTGTTTCCTTTATATTATCTTTTTAAGAACCTCAGTATAACTTTTTAAATTATACTAATCAAAGTTGAATTAAACTTTCAAGTACTATTAGGTTATAGGATATATGTGTTTATAGAGATTTTGACAGTGAATATAAGATTTATATATACTTGAACCGCAAGTAACCGAACGTCTACAACCATACCATGTTGAAAACACCGGTTCTCGTCCGAACACCGCAGTTAAACAACGTCGGGCCTGGTTAGTACTTGGATGGGAGACCGCCTGGGAATACCTGGTGTCGTAGACCTATGTTTAACTTTTTTAAATTATACTAAACAATGTTTATTTTACCTTTCAATTTTGTTTTTATGACAGTAACTATAAGATCTTTCTAAGTTATAATCTTGAACCGCAAGTAACCGAACGTCTACAACCATACCACGTTGAAAACACCGGTTCTCGTCCGAACACCGCAGTTAAACAACGTCGGGCCTGGTTAGTACTTGGATGGAAGACCGCCTGGGAATACCTGGTGTCGTAGACCTATGTTTAACAAAGTTTATTTTACCTTTCAATTATGTTTTTATGACAGTAACTATAAGATCTTTCTAAGTTATAATCTTGAACCGCAAGTAACCGAACGTCTACAACCATACCACGTTGAATACACCGGTTCTCGTCCGAACACCGCAGTTAAACAACGTCGGGCCTGGTTAGTACTTGGATGGGAGACCGCCTGGGAATACCTGGTGTCGTAGACCTATGTTTAACTTTTTTAAATTATACTAAACAATGTTTATTTTACCTTTCAATTATGTTTTTTGACAGTAACTATAAGATTGCAGGTTGCCTAGCCTGTTAATATCTGTTGTCGTACACCTGTTTTTATCTTTTTAATAATCCTAAAATATAGTCTCCTTTAAGTGTTTCGATTTTCCAAAAATGTGTTTATACTGTTGATGATAGTATAAGTAAATAAATTCAAACTGTAACCGCAATTAATCGAAAGTTTTTAAACTAAACTGCATTGAAAACAACGGTTCTCGTCCGATCACTGAAGTTAAACAAGTTGTTGTTCAAAGACATGTTTGTTGTTGTATGTTGCTGCTGTGGTGACGGTACAAACGTCACTGTACTACGCGGGCGTCCACTTGTGTGCGCGTTTGATTCTTAGCAACAACGCGGCCTGAATCTTTTGTACATGCCGCTATTGTGTTATGCTTCTTTGTACAGTGTTATTGTTTCCTTTATATTATCTTTTTAAGAACCTCAGTATAACTTTTTAAATTATACTAAACAAAGTTGAATTTACCTTTCAAGTATGTGTTTCTTCAACAGAAGTGGGTGTAAATACCAACGTCATGGTTTCAGCAGCTGCTAATTTCAATCCTAGAAAATGTTCTATAATAAATGAACAAAACTATTAGGTTATAGGATATATATGTTTATAGAGATTTTGACAGTGAATATAAGATTTATATATACTTGAACCGCAAGTAACCGAACGTCTACAATCATACCACGTTGAAAACACCGGTTCTCGTCCGAACACCGCAGTTAAACAACGTCGGGCCTCGTTAGTACTTGGATGGGAGACCGCCTGGGAATACCTGGTGTCGTAGACCTATGTTTAACTTTTTTAAATTATACTAAACAAAGTTTATTTTACCTTTCAATTATATTTTTATGACAGTAACTATAAGATCTTTCTAAGTTATAATCTTGAACCGCAAGTAACCGAACGTCTACAACCATACCACGTTGAAAACACCGGTTCTCCTCCGAACACCGCAGTTAAACAACGTCGGGCCTGGTTAGTACTTGGATGGGAGACCGCCTGGGAATACCTTGTGTCGTAGACCTATGTTTAACTTTTTTAAATTATACTAAACAATGTTTATTTTACCTTTCAATTATGTTTTTTGACAGTAACTATAAGATCTTTCTCAGTTATAATCTTGAACCGCAAGTAACCGAATGTCTACAACCATACCACGTTGAAAACACCGGTTCTCGTCCGAACACCGCAGTTAAACAACGTCGGGCCTGGTTAGTACTTGGATGGGAGACCGCCTGGGAATACCTGGTGTCGTAGACCTATGTTTAACTTTTTTAAATTATACTAAATAAAGTTTATTTTACCTTTCAATTATATTTTTATGACAGTAACTATAAGATCTTTCTAAGTTATAATCTTGAACCGCAAGTAACCGAACGTCTACAACCATACCACGTTGAAAACACCGGTTCTCGTCCGAACACCGCAGTTAAACAACGTCGGGCCTGGTTAGTATTTGGATGGGAGACTGCCTGAGAATACCTGGTGTCGTAGACCTATGTTTAACTTTTTTAAATTATACTAAATAAAGTTTATTTTACCTTTCAATTATATTTTTATGACAGTAACTATAAGATCTTTCTAAGTTATAATCTTGAACCGCAAGTAACCGAACGTCTCAGCAACCATACCACGTTGAAAACACCGGTTCTCGTCCGAACACCGCAGTTAAACAACGTCGGGCCTGGTTAGTACTTGGATGGGAGACCGCCTGGGAATACCTGGTGTCGTAGACCTATGTTTAACTTTTTAAAATTATAATAAACAATGTTTATTTTACCTTTCAATTATGTTTTTTGACAGCAACTATAAGATCTTTCTCAGTTATAATCTTGAACCGCAATTAACCGAATGTCTACAACCATACCACGTTGAAAACACCGGTTCTCGTCCGAACACCGCAGTTAAACAACGTCGGGCCTGGTTAGTACTTGGATGGGAGACCGCCTGGGAATACCTGGTGTCGTAGACCTATGTTTAACTTTTTTAAATTATACTAAATAAAGTTTATTTTACCTTTCAATTATATTTTTATGACAGTAACTATAAGATCTTTCAAAGTTATAATCTTGAACCGCAAGTAACCGAATGTCTACAACCGTACCAGGTTGCCTAGCCTGTGAATATCTGGTGTCGTACACCTGTTTTTATCTTTTTAATAATCCTAAAATATAGTCTCGTTTAAGTGTTTCTATTTTCCAAAAATGTGTTTATACTGTTGATGATAGTATAAGTAAATAAATTCAAACTGTAACCGCAATTAATCGAAAGTTTTTAAACTAAACTGCATTGAAAACAACGGTTCTCGTCCGATCACTGAAGTTAAACAAGTTGTTGTTCAAAGACAGGTTTGTTGTTGTATGTTGCTGCTGTGGTGACGGTACAAACGTCACTGTACTACGCGGGCGTCCACTTGTGTGCGCGTTTGATTCTTAGCAACAACGCGGCCTGAATCTTTTGTACATGCCGCTATTGTGTTATGCTTCTTTGTACAGTGTTATTGTTTCCTTTATATTATCTTTTTAAGAACCTTAGTATAACTTTTTAAATTATACTAAACAAAGTTGAATTTACCTTTCAAGTATGTGTTTCTTCAACAGAAGTGGGTGTAAATACCAACGTCATGGTTTCAGCAGCTGCTAATTTCAATCCTAGAAAATGTTCTATAATAAATGAACAAAACTATTAGGTTATAGGATATATATGTTTATAGAGATTTTGACAGTGAATATAAGATTTATATATACTTGAACCGCAAGTAACCGAACGTCTACAACCATACCACGTTGAGAACACCAGTTCTCGTCCGAACACCGCAGTTAAACAACGTCGGGCCTGGTTAGTACTTGGATGGGAGACCGCCTGGGAATACCTGGTGTCGTAGACCTATGTTTAACTTTTTTAAATTATACTAAACAATGTTTATTTTACCTTTCAATTATGTTTTTTGACAGTAACTATAAGATCTTTCTCAGTTATAATCTTGAACCGCAAGTAACCGAATGTCTACAACCATACCACGTTGAAAACACCGGTTCTCGTCCGAACACCGCAGTTAAACAACGTCGGGCCTGGTTAGTACTTGGATGGGAGACCGCCTGGGAATACCTGGTGTCGTAGACCTATGTTTAACTTTTTTAAATTATACTAAATAAAGTTTATTTTACCTTTCAATTATATTTTTATGACAGTAACTATAAGATCTTTCAAAGTTATAACCTTGAACCGCAAGTAACCGAATGTCTACAACCGTACCAGGTTGAAAACACCGGTTCTCGTCCGAACACCGCAGTTAAACAACGTCGGGCCTCGTTAGTACTTGGATGGGAGAACACCAGGGAATACGTGGTGTCGTAGACCTATGTTTAACTTTTTTAAATTATACTAAATAAAGTTTATTTTACCTTTCAATTATATTTTTATGACAGTAACTATAAGATCTTTCTCGGTTATAATCTTGAACCGCAAGTAACCGAACGTCTACAACCATACCACGTTGAAAACACCGGTTCTCCTCCGAACAAGCAGTTAAACAACGTCGGACCTGGTTAGTACTTGGATGGGAGACCGCCTGGGAATACCTGGTGTCGTAGACCTATGTTTAACTTTTTTAAATTATACTAAACAATGTTTATTTTACCTTTCAATTATGTTTTTTGACAGTAACTATAAGATCTTTCTCAGTTATAATCTTGAACCGCAAGTAACCGAATGTCTACAACCATACCACGTTGAAAACACCGGTTCTCGTCCGAACACCGCAGTTAAACAACGTCGGGCCTCGTTAGTACTTGGATGGGAGAACAGCAGGGAATACGTGGTGTCGTAGACCTATGTTTAACTTTTTTAAATTATACTAAACAAAGTTTATTTTACCTTTCAATTATGTTTTTATGACAGTAACTATAAGATCTTTCTAAGTTATAATCTTGAACCGCAAGTAACCGAACGTCTACAACCATACCACGTTGAAAACACCGGTTCTCGTCCGAACACCGCAGTTAAACAACGTCGGGCCTCGTTAGTACTTGGATGGGAGACCGCCTGGGAATACCTGGTGTCGTAGACCTATGTTTAACTTTTTTAAATTATACTAAACAAAGTTTATTTTACCTTTCAATTATGTTTTTATGACAGTAACTATAAGATATTTCTAAGTTATAATCTTGAACCGCAAGTAACCGAACGTCTACAACCATACCACGTTGAAAACACCGGTTCTCGTCCGAACACCGCAGTTAAACAACGTCGGGCCTGGTTAGTACTTGGATGGGAGACCGCCTGGGAATACCTGGTGTCGTAGACCTATGTTTAACTTTTTTAAATTATACTAAACAATGTTTATTTTACCTTTCAATTATGTTTTTATGACAGTAACTATAAGATCTTTCTAAGTTATAATCTTGAACCGCAAGTAACCGAACGTCTACAACCATACCACGTTGAAAACGCCGGTTCTCGTCCGAACACCGCAGTTAAACAACGTCGGGCCTGGTTAGTACTTGGATGGGAGACCGCCTGGGAATACCTGGTGTCGTAGACCTATGTGTAACTTTTTTAAATTATACTAAATAAAGTTTATTTTACCTTTCAATTATATTTTTATGACAGTAACTATAAGATGTTTCTAAGTTATAATCTTGAACCGCAAGTAACCGAATGTCTACAACCGTACCAGGTTGCCTAGCCTGTGAATATCTGTTGTCGTACACCTGTTTTTATCTTTTTAATAATCCTAAAATATAGTCTCGTTTAAGTGTTTCGATTTTCCAAAAATGTGTTTATACTGTTGATGATAGTATAAGTAAATAAATTCAAACTGTAACCGCAATTAATCGAAAGTTTTTCAACTAAACTGCATTGAAAACAACGGTTCTCGTCCGATCACTGAAGTTAAACAAGTTGTTGTTCAAAGACATGTTTGTTGTTGTATGTTGCTGCTGTGGTGACGGTACAAACGTCACTGTACTACGCGGGCGTCCACTTGTGTGCGCGTTTGATTCTTAGCAACAAAGCGGCCTGAATCTTTTGTACATGCCGCTAATGTGTTATGCTTCATTGTACAGTGTTATTGTTTCCTTTATATTATCTTTTTAAGAACCTCAGTATAACTTTTTAAATTATACTAAAAAAGTTGAATTTATGTTTCAAGTATGTGTTTCTTCAACAGAAGTGGGTGTAAATATCAACGTCATGGTTTCAGCAGCTGCTAATTTCAATCCTAGAAAATGTTCTATAATAAATGAACAAAAGTATTAGGTTATATGATATATGTGTTTATAGAGATTTTGACAGTGAATATAAGATTTAAATATACTTTGAACCGCAAGTAACCGAACGTCTACAACCATACCATGTTGAAAACACCGGTTCTCGTCCGAACACCGCAGTTAAACAACGTCGGGCCTCGTTAGTACTTGGATGGGAGACCGCCTGGGAATACCTGGTGTCGTAGACCTATGTTTAACTTTTTTAAATTATACTAAACAAAGTTTATTTTACCTTTCAATTATGTTTTTATGACAGTAACTATAAGATATTTCTAAGTTATAATCTTGAACCGCAAGTAACCGAACGTCTACAACCATACCACGTTGAAAACACCGGTTCTCGTCCGAACACCGCAGTTAAACAACGTCGGGCCTGGTTAGTACTTGGATGGGAGACCGCCTGGGAATACCTGGTGTCGTAGACCTATGTTTAACTTTTTTAAATTATACTAAACAATGTTTATTTTACCTTTCAATTATGTTTTTTGACAGTAACTATAAGATCTTTCTCAGTTATAATCTTGAACCGCAAGTAACCGAATGTCTACAACCATACCACGTTGAAAACACCGGTTCTCGTCCGAACACCGCAGTTAAACAACGTCGGGCCTGGTTAGTACTTAGATGGGAGACCGCCTGGGAATTGGGAATACCTGGTGTCGTAGACCTATGTTTAACTTTTTTAAATTATACTAAATAAAGTTTATTTTACCTTTCAATTATATTTTTATGACAGTAACTATAAGATCTTTCAAAGTTATAACCTTGAACCGCAAGTAACCGAATGTCTACAACCGTACCAGGTTGAAAACACCGGTTCTCGTCCGAACACCGCAGTTAAACAACGTCGGGCCTCGTTAGTACTTGGATGGGAGAACACCAGGGAATACGTGGTGTCGTAGACCTATGTTTAACTTTTTTAAATTATACTAAATAAAGTTTATTTTACCTTCCAATTATATTTTTATGACAGTAACTATAAGATCTTTCTCGGTTATAATCTTGAACCGCAAGTAACCGAATGTCTACAACCATACCACGTTGAAAACACCGGTTCTCGTCCGAACACCGCAGTTAAACAACGTCGGGCCTGGTTAGTACTTGGATGGGAGACCGCCTGGGAATACCTGGTGTCGTAGACCTATGTTTAACTTTTTTAAATTATACTAAAAAATGTTTATTTTACCTTTCAATTATGTTTTTTGACAGTAACTATAAGATCTTTCTCAGTTATAATCTTGAACCGCAAGTAACCGAATGTCTACAACCATACCACGTTGAAAACACCGGTTCTCGTCCGAACACCGGTTCTCGTCCGAACACCGCAGTTAAACAACGTCGGGCCTGGTTTAGTACTTGGATGGGAGACCGCCTGGAAATACCTGGTGTCGTAGACCTATGTTGAACTTTTTTAAATTATACTAAACAAAGTTTATTTTACCTTTCAATTATGTTTTTTGACAGTAACTATAAGATCTTTCTCAGTTATAATCTTGAACCGCAAGTAACCGAATGTCTACAACCATACCACGTTGCAAACACCGGTTCTCGTCCGAACACCGCAGTTAAACAACGTCGGGCCTGGTTAGTACTTGGATGGGAGACCGCCTGGGAATACCTGGTGTCGTAGACCTATGTTTAACTTTTTTAAATTATACTAAACAATGTTTATTTTACCTTTCAATTATGTTTTTTTACAGTACCTATAAGATTTTTCTAAGTTATAATCTTGAACCGCAAGTAACCGAATGTCTACAACCGTACCAGGTTGCCTAGCCTGTGAATATCTGTTTAACTTTTTTAAATTATACTAAACAATGTTTATTTTACCTTTCAATTATGTTTTTATGACAGTAACTATAAGATCTTTCTAAGTTATAATCTTGAACCGCATGTAACCGAACGTCTACAACCGTACCAGGTTGAAAACACCGGTTCTCGTCCGAACACCGCAGTTAAACAACGTCGGGCCTGGTTAGTACTTGGATGGGAGACCGCCTGGGAATACCTGGTGTCGTAGACCTATGTTTAACTTTTTTAAATTATACTAAATAAAGTTTATTTTACCTTTCAATTATATTTTTATGACAGTAACTATAAGATCTTTCAAAGTTATAATCTTGAACCGCAAGTAACCGAATGTCTACAACCGTACCAGGTTGCCTAGCCTGTGAATATCTGTTGTCGTACACCTGTTTTTATCTTTTTAATAATCCTAAAATATAGTCTCGTTTAAGTGTTTCTATTTTCCAAAAATGTGTTTATACTGTTGATGATAGTATAAGTAAATAAATTCAAACTGTAACCGCAATTAATCGAAAGTTTTTCAACTAAACTGCATTGGAAACAACGGTTCTCGTCCGATCACTGAAGTTAAACAAGTTGTTGTTCAAAGACATGTTTGTTGTTGTATGTTGCTGCTGTGGTGACGGTACAAACGTCACTGTACTACGCGGGCGTCCACTTGTGTGCGCGTTTGATTCTTAGCAACAAAGCGGCCTGAATCTTTTGTACATGCCGCTAATGTGTTTGCTTCATTGTACAGTGTTATTGTTTCCTTTATATTATCTTTTTAAGAACCTCAGTATAACTTTTTAAATTATACTAAACAAAGTTGAATTTACCTTTCAAGTATGTGTTTCTTCAACAGAAGTGGGTGTAAATATCAACGTCATGGTTTCAGCAGCTGCTAATTTCAATCCTAGAAAATGTTCTATAATAAATGAACAAAAGTATTAGGTTATAGGATATATGTGTTTATAGAGATTTTGACAGTGAATATAAGATTTATATATACTTTGAACCGCAAGTAACCGAACGTCTACAACCATACCATGTTGAAAACACCGGTTCTCGTCCGAACAACGCAGTTAAACAACGTCGGGCCTCGTTAGTACTTGGATGGGAGACCGCCTGGGAATACCTGGTGTCGTAGACCTATGTTTAACTTTTTTAAATTAAACTAAACAATGTTTATTTTACCTTTCAATTATGTTTTTATGACAGTAACTATAAGATCTTTCTAAGTTATAATCTTGAACCACAAGTAACCGAACGTCTACAACCATACCACGTTGAAAACACCGGTTCTCGTCCGAACACCGCAGTTAAACAACGTCGGGCCTGGTTAGTACTTGGATGGAAGACCGCCTGGGAATACCTGGTGTCGTAGACCTATGTTTAACTTTTTTAAATTATACTAAACAATGTTTATTTTACCTTTCAATTATGTTTTTTGACAGTAACTATAAGATCTTTCTCAGTTATAATCTTGAACCGCAAGTAACCGAATGTCTACAACCGTACCAGGTTGCCTAGCCTGTGAATATCTGTTGTCGTACACCTGTTTTTATCTTTTTAATAATCCTAAAATATAGTCTCGTTTAAGTGTTTCTATTTTCCAAAAATGTGTTTATACTGTTGATGATAGTATAAGTAAATAAATTCAAACTGTAACCGCAATTAATCGAAAGTTTTTCAACTAAACTGCATTGAAAACAACGGTTCTCGTCCGATCACTGAAGTTAAACAAGTTGTTGTTCAAAGACATGTTTGTTGTTGTATGTTGCTGCTGTGGTGACGGTACAAACGTCACTGTACTACGCGGGCGTCCACTTGTGTGCGCGTTTGATTCTTAGCAACAAAGCGGCCTGAATCTTTTGTACATGCCGCTAATGTGTTATGCTTCATTGTACAGTGTTATTGTTTCCTTTATATTATCTTTTTAAGAACCTCAGTATAACTTTTTAAATTATACTAAAAAAGTTGAATTTACCTTTCAAGTATGTGTTTCTTCAACAGAAGTGGGTGTAAATATCAACGTCATGGTTTCAGCAGCTGCTAATTTCAATCCTAGAAAATGTTCTATAATAAATGAACAAAAGTATTAGGTTATAGGATATATGTGTTTATAGAGATTTTGACAGTGAATATAAGATTTATATATACTTTGAACCGCAAGTAACCGAACGTCTACAACCATACCATGTTGAAAACACCGGTTCTCGTCCGAACACCGCAGTTAAACAACGTCGGGCCTCGTTAGTACTTGGATGGGAGACCGCCTGGGAATACCTGGTGTCGTAGACCTATGTTTAACTTTTTTAAATTATACTAAACAAAGTTTATTTTACCTTTCAATTATGTTTTTAAGACAGTAACTATAAGATATTTCTAAGTTATAATCTTGAACCGCAAGTAACCGAACGTCTACAACCATACCACGTTGAAAACACCGGTTCTCGTCCGAACACCGCAGTTAAACAACGTCGGGCCTGGTTAGTACTTGGATGGGAGACCGCCTGGGAATACCTGGTGTCGTAGACCTATGTTTAACTTTTTTAAATTATACTAAACAATGTTTATTTTACCTTTCAATTATGTTTTTTGACAGTAACTATAAGATCTTTCTCAGTTATAATCTTGAACCGCAAGTAACCGAATGTCTACAACCATACCACGTTGAAAACACCGGTTCTCGTCCGAACACCGCAGTTAAACAACGTCGGGCCTGGTTAGTACTTGGATGGGAGACCGCCTGGGAATACCTGGTGTCGTAGACCTATGTTTAACTTTTTTTAATTATACTAAACAAAGTTTATTTTACCTTTCAATTATATTTTTATGACAGTAACTATAAGATCTTTCTCAGTTATTATCTTGAACCGCAAGTAAACGAACGTCTACAACCATACCACGTTGAAAACACCGGTTCTCCTCCGAACACCGCAGTTAAACAACGTCGGGCCTGGTTAGTACTTGGATGGGAGACCGCCTGGGAATACCTGGTGTCGTAGACCTATGTTTAACTTTTTTAAATTATACTAAACAATGTTTATTTTACCTTTCAATTATGTTTTTATGACAGTAACTATAAGATCTTTCTAAGTTATAATCTTGAACCGCAAGTAACCGAACGTCTACAACCATACCACGTTGAAAACGCCGGTTCTCGTCCGAACACCGCAGTTAAACAACGTCGGGCCTGGTTAGTACTTGGATGGGAGACCGCCTGGGAATACCTGGTGTCGTAGACCTATGTGTAACTTTTTTAAATTATACTAAATAAAGTTTATTTTACCTTTCAATTATATTTTTATGACAGTAACTATAAGATCTTTCTAAGTTATAATCTTGAACCGCAAGTAACCGAATGTCTACAACCGTACCAGGTTGCCTAGCCTGTGAATATCTGTTGTCGTACACCTGTTTTTATCTTTTTAATAATCCTAAAATATAGTCTCGTTTAAGTGTTTCGATTTTCCAAAAATGTGTTTATACTGTTGATGATAGTATAAGTAAATAAATTCAAACTGTAACCGCAATTAATCGAAAGTTTTTCAACTAAACTGCATTGAAAACAACGGTTCTCGTCCGATCACTGAAGTTAAACAAGTTGTTGTTCAAAGACATGTTTGTTGTTGTATGTTGCTGCTGTGGTGACGGTACAAACGTCACTGTACTACGCGGGCGTCCACTTGTGTGCGCGTTTGATTCTTAGCAACAAAGCGGCCTGAATCTTTTGTACATGCCGCTAATGTGTTATGCTTCATTGTACAGTGTTATTGTTTCCTTTATATTATCTTTTTAAGAACCTCAGTATAACTTTTTAAATTATACTAAAAAAGTTGAATTTACCTTTCAAGTATGTGTTTCTTCAACAGAAGTGGGTGTAAATATCAACGTCATGGTTTCAGCAGCTGCTAATTTCAATCCTAGAAAATGTTCTATAATAAATGAACAAAAGTATTAGGTTATAGGATATATGTGTTTATAGAGATTTTGACAGTGAATATAAGATTTATATATACTTTGAACCGCAAGTAACCGAACGTCTACAACCATACCATGTTGAAAACACCGGTTCTCGTCCGAACACCGCAGTTAAACAACGTCGGGCCTCGTTAGTACTTGGATGGGAGACCGCCTGGGAATACCTGGTGTCGTAGACCTATGTTTAACTTTTTTAAATTATACTAAACAAAGTTTATTTTACCTTTCAATTATGTTTTTAAGACAGTAACTATAAGATATTTCTAAGTTATAATCTTGAACCGCAAGTAACCGAACGTCTACAACCATACCACGTTGAAAACACCGGTTCTCGTCCGAACACCGCAGTTAAACAACGTCGGGCCTGGTTAGTACTTGGATGGGAGACCGCCTGGGAATACCTGGTGTCGTAGACCTATGTTTAACTTTTTTAAATTATACTAAACAATGTTTATTTTACCTTTCAATTATGTTTTTTGACAGTAACTATAAGATCTTTCTCAGTTATAATCTTGAACCGCAAGTAACCGAATGTCTACAACCATACCACGTTGAAAACACCGGTTCTCGTCCGAACACCGCAGTTAAACAACGTCGGGCCTGGTTAGTACTTGGATGGGAGACCGCCTGGGAATACCTGGTGTCGTAGACCTATGTTTAACTTTTTTTAATTATACTAAATAAAGTTTATTTTACCTTTCAATTATATTTTTATGACAGTAACTATAAGATCTTTCAAAGTTATAACCTTGAACCGCAAGTAACCGAATGTCTACAACCGTACCAGGTTGAAAACACCGGTTCTCGTCCGAACACCGCAGTTTAACCACGTCGGGCCTTGTTAGTACTTGGATGGGAGACCGCCTGGGAATACCTGGTGTCGTAGACCTATGTTTAACTTTTTTAAATTATACTAAATAAAGTTTATTTTACCTTTCAATTATATTTTTATGACAGTAACTATAAGATCTTTCTCAGTTATAATCTTGAACCGCAAGTAACCGAACGTCTACAACCATACCACGTTGAAAACACCGGTTCTCCTCCGAACACCGCAGTTAAACAACGTCGGGCCTGGTTAGTACTTGGATGGGAGACCGCCTGGGAATACCTGGTGTCGTAGACCTATGTTTAACTTTTTTAAATTATACTAAACAATGTTTATTTTACCTTTCAATTATGTTTTTTGACAGTAACTATAAGATCTTTCTCAGTTATAATCTTGAACCGCAAGTAACCGAATGTCTACAACCATACCACGTTGAAAACACCGGTTCTCGTCCGAACACCGCAGTTAAACAACGTTGGGCCTGGTTAGTACTTGGATGGGAGACCGCCTGGGAATACCTGGTGTCGTAGACCTATGTTTAACTTTTTTAAATTATACTAAACAATGTTTATTTTACCTTTCAATTATGTTTTTTGACAGTAACTATAAGATCTTTCTCAGTTATAATCTTGAACCGCAAGTAACCGAATGTCTACAACCATACCACGTTGAAAACACCGGTTCTCGTCCGAACACCGCAGTTAAACAACGTCGGGCCTGGTTAGTACTTGGATGGGAGACCGCCTGGGAATACCTGGTGTCGTAGACCTATGTTTAACTTTTTTAAATTATACTAAATAAAGTTTATTTTACCTTTCAATTATATTTTTATGACAGTAACTATAAGATCTTTCAAAGTTATAACCTTGAACCGCAAGTAACCGAATGTCTACAACCGTACCAGGTTGCCTAGCCTGTGAATATCTGTTGTCGTACACCTGTTTTTATCTTTTTAATAATCCTAAAATATAGTCTCGTTTAAGTGTTTCTATTTTCCAAAAATGTGTTTATACTGTTGATGATAGTATAAGTAAATAAATTCAAACTGTAACCGCAATTAATCGAAAGTTTTTCAACTAAACTGCATTGAAAACAACGGCTCTCGTCCGATCACTGAAGTTAAACAAGTTGTTGTTCAAAGACATGTTTGTTGTTGTATGTTGCTGCTGTGGTGACGGTACAAACGTCACTGTACTACGCGGGCGTCCACTTGTGTGCGCGTTTGATTCTTAGCAACAAAGCGGCCTGAATCTTTTGTACATGCCGCTATTGTGTTATGCTTCTTTGTACAGTGTTATTGTTTCCTTTATATTATCTTTTTAAGAACCTCAGTATAACTTTTTAAATTATACTAAACAAAGTTGAATTTACCTTTCAAGTATGTGTTTCTTCAACAGAAGTGGGTGTAAATACCAACGTCATGGTTTCAGCAGCTGCTAATTTCAATCCTAGAAAATGTTCTATAATAAATGAACAAAACTATTAGGTTATAGGATATATATGTTTATAGAGATTTTGACAGTGAATATAAGATTTATATATACTTGAACCGCAAGTAACCGAACGTCTACAATCATACCACGTTGAAAACACCGGTTCTCGTCCGAACACCGCAGTTAAACAACGTCGGGCCTCGTTAGTACTTGGATGGGAGACCGCCTGGGAATACCTGGTGTCGTAGACCTATGTTTAACTTTTTTAAATTATACTAAACAAAGTTTATTTTACCTTTCAATTATGTTTTTATGACAGTAACTATAAGATCTTTCTAAGTTATAATCTTGAACCGCAAGTAACCGAACGTCTACAACCATACCACGTTGAAAACACCGGTTCATGTCCGAACACCGCAGTTAAACAACGTCGGGCCTGGTTAGTACTTGGATGGGAGACCGCCTGGGAATACCTTGTGTCGTAGACCTATGTTTAACTTTTTTAAATTATACTAAACAATGTTTATTTTACCTTTCAATTATGTTTTTTGACAGTAACTATAAGATCTTTCTCAGTTATAATCTTGAACCGCAAGTAACCGAATGTCTACAACCATACCACGTTGAAAACACCGGTTCTCGTCCGAACACCGCAGTTAAACAACGTCGGGCCTGGTTAGTACTTGGATGGCAGACCGCCTGGGAATACCTGGTGTCGTAGACCTATGTTTAACTTTTTTAAATTATACTAAACAACGTTTATTTTACCTTTCAATTATGTTTTTATGACAGTAACTATAAGATCTTTCTCAGTTATAATCTTGAACCGCAAGTAAACGAACGTCTACAACCATACCACGTTGAAAACGCCGGTTCTCGTCCGAACACCGCAGTTAAACAACGTCGGGCCTGGTTAGTACTTGGATGGGAGACCGCCTGGGAATACCTGGTGTCGTAGACCTATGTGTAACTTTTTTAAATTATACTAAATAAAGTTTATTTTACCTTTCATTTATATTTTTATGACAGTAACTATAAGATCTTTCTAAGTTATAATCTTGAACCGCAAGTAACCGAATGTCTACAACCGTACCAGGTTGCCTAGCCTGTGAATATCTGTTGTCGTACACCTGTTTTTATCTTTTTAATAATCCTAAAATATAGTCTCGTTTAAGTGTTTCGATTTTCCAAAAATGTGTTTATACTGTTGATGATAGTATAAGTAAATAAATTCAAACTGTAACCGCAATTAATCGAAAGTTTTTCAAATAAACTGCGTTGAAAACAACGGTTCTCGTCCGATCACTGAAGTTAAACAAGTTGTTGTTCAAAGACATGTTTGTTGTTGTATGTTGCTGCTGTGGTGACGGTACAAACGTCACTGTACTACGCGGGCGTCCACTTGTGTGCGCGTTTGATTCTTAGCAACAAAGCGGCCTGAATCTTTTGTACATGCCGCTAATGTGTTATGCTTCATTGTACAGTGTTATTGTTTCCTTTATATTATCTTTTTAAGAACCTCAGTATAACTTTTTAAATTATACTAAAAAAGTTGAATTTACCTTTCAAGTATGTGTTTCTTCAACAGAAGTGGGTGTAAATATCAACGTCATGGTTTCAGCAGCTGCTAATTTCAATCCTAGAAAATGTTCTATATTAAATGAACAAAAGTATTAGGTTATAGGATATTATGTGTTTATAGAGATTTTGACAGTGAATATAAGATTTATATATACTTTGAACCGCAAGTAACCGAACGTCTACAACCATACCATGTTGAAAACACCGGTTCTCGTCCGAACACCGCAGTTAAACAACGTCGGGCCTGGTTAGTACTTGGATGGGAGACCGCCTGGGAATACCTGGTGTCGTAGACCTATGTTTAACTTTTTTAAATTATACTAAATAAAGTTTATTTTACCTTTCAATTTTATTTTTATGACAGTAACTATAAGATCTTTCTAAGTTATAATCTTGAACCGCAAGTAACCGAACGTCTACAACCATACCACGTTGAAAACACCGGTTCTCCTCCGAACACCGCAGTTAAACAACGTCGGGCCTGGTTAGTACTTGGATGGGAGACCGCCTGGGAATACCTTGTGTTGTAGACCTATGTTTAACTTTTTTAAATTATACTAAACAATGTTTATTTTACCTTTCAATTATGTTTTTTGACAGTAACTATAAGATCTTTCTCAGTTATAATCTTGAAACGCAAGTAACCGAATGTCTACAACCATACCACGTTGAAAACACCGGTTCTCGTCCGAACACCGCAGTTAAACAACGTCGGGCCTGGTTAGTACTTGGATGGGAGACCGCCTGGGATTACCTGGTGTCGTAGACCTATGTTTAACTTTTTTAAATTATACTAAACAAAGTTTATTTTACCTTTCAATTATGTTTTTATGACAGTAACTATAAGATCTTTCTCAGTTATAATCTTGAACCGCAAGTAAACGAACGTCTACAACCATACCACGTTGAAAACACCGGTTCTCCTCCGAACACCGCAGTTAAACAACGTCGGGCCTGGTTAGTACTTGGATGGGAGACCGCCTGGGAATACCTGGTGTCGTAGACCTATGTTTAACTTTTTTAAATTATACTAAACAATGTTTATTTTACCTTTCAATTATGTTTTTATGACAGTAACTATAAGATCTTTCTAAGTTATAATCTTGAACCGCAAGTAACCGAACGTCTACAACCATACCACGTTGAAAACGCCGGTTCTCGTCCGAACACCGCAGTTAAACAACGTCGGGCCTGGTTAGTACTTGGATGGGAGACCGCCTGGGAATACCTGGTGTCGTAGACCTATGTGTAACTTTTTTAAATTATACTAAATAAAGTTTATTTTACCTTTCAATTATATTTTTATGACAGTAACTATAAGATCTTTCTAAGTTATAATCTTGAACCGCAAGTAACCGAATGTCTACAACCGTACCAGGTTGCCTAGCCTGTGAATATCTGTTGTCGTACACCTGGGGCGGATTGCTATAAGCGGTCTATAACCGGTCTTAGCGCTTAGCCGGCTATAATTCGTGACGTAGCAAGTAGTCTTATATTATAGACCATTTTTATACCGCGGTCTAACCTGTAAACGGTCTCTAAAATTAAAGCCTACTCGAAGGAGTCTTAAAACAGTCTTAAACCTCTCTTTTTGTTGCTTTTACGTATTATTTATCGTCAAAGACAACCAATAGAACGAGTTTTAAGTGTTAAATCAAATAATAACGGTGATTTTATTCTTATATAGCCCTAGAATAGATTTTCTTGCGTAGAAATGTACGTACTGTTATGATTGTGAATTGAACAAGCGTGACGAACATTACCTTATTTGGTATTCTACGCGCAAAGTACGCCCTCAATTTGTTACTTTACGCGGTCTTATCTAAGACTGTTTTATAGCAATGGTCTAACAGGGGTGGCTTTAGTAAGACCGTCTATCAGATAAAGCCGTCTTTAATCGGGGAGTTAAGACCATTAGTTAAGACTGTTTTATAGCAATCCGCCCCTGTTTTTATCTTTTTAATAATCCTAAAATATAGTCTCGTTTAAGTGTTTCGATTTTCCAAAAATGTGTTTATACTGTTGATGATAGTATAAGTAAATAAATTCAAACTGTAACCGCAATTAATCGAAAGTTTTTCAACTAAACTGCATTGAAAACAACGGTTCTCGTCCGATCACTGAAGTTAAACAAGTTGTTGTTCAAAGACATGTTTGTTGTTGTATGTTGCTGCTGTGGTGACGGTACAAACGTCACTGTACTACGTGGGCGTCCACTTGTGTGCGCGTTTGATTCTTAGCAACAAAGCGGCCTGAATCTTTTGTACATCTATAAGATCTCTCTCAGTTATAATCTTGAACCGCAAGTAACCGAATGTCTACAACCATACCACGTTGAAAACACCGGTTCTCGTCCGAACACCGCAGTTAAACAACGTCGGGCCTGGTTAGTACTTGGATGGGAGACCGCCTGGGAATGGCTCATCACCCCGCCAGGGACCTTCGCTACGCCTGAACCCCCCTGATCACTGGTGATTGGAGCACGCCACCTACGCTGGGAAAAGAGTTTTTTTCTGTTATTCACTGATTGAATGTACCTGTTTTTTGGTAATTATATATGTGTATTTTTGCTATTAGTCCATTTTTTGCTTTTTAGTCTTTTATATTTCTTTGGTAACCGTTGTGTTTATTCAGTGACGGTTTCATTTCTTTTATGATAAAAATTAAGCATATGCTTAATTAAGGAAAATAAATTCTTTGGATCAAAGAACTTAATAAACCGTCATCCGATGATTTAATACAAGCTTATGCACAGTATTTGATGTTGATTAAATAGTATTTACTGCCACAAACTGTTTGTATGTTCAGTCAGATCACTCATTTTTTAAAGTAGTTAGATAGTCTTTGATTCTCCTTTTGTTGTAAAATTATTATATACTAATAATATTACTATTAAATTATAAATAATATATATATAGCAGTGCTATGGTAATGGTAAAGCAAATGACGAAGCAATGTATATACATTAAATAGTTATTTATTCAAAATTCATGTACAAATAAAAAAGGCAATACCATGTGTTAAGAATGTCATTATCAATATAAAAAAAACTAATACATTTTAGTACTGTGTTTAACTAATACCTTAACTATATTTTTGTAATATTTACTAAAATTAGTAAAAATGTATTTCATAAAACAAATCTCAATTTTTAGTACTGAATATTTTAAATAAATATTCTCTCTGTACATTTCATTGTTTTATCATATTTTATAGTAACACAATCAATATTATCTATAGCCTAATTTAATAATTATTTCAAACTGTATAAAATATTATTTAAATATTAATTGATAAGGATTGATTATCACGTGCGAATTAATAAAGGGGGTGACTGTACCCACAAAAGAGATAAAATATTAGATTCATCATTCAGATAGCTATAACAGATTTGTATTCAAAACATATTTATTTTGCAGTTATAGACAGCATGACAAATGTGTAACTTATTGTTGAAGAAAATACATATTAATTTATATAATATATATATATAAAATATTTTTCTGTTTCATCATCATTTACATTATTAAGATTTTATCTTCTTATTACGGCTTAAACGATTCACAAATCGGTAATAATCATAATTACATTTCTTATAAAAGAACAAAATTATGTGAAAAATACACACAAAAACAAAAACAATGATGCTCTTGATTATACTGTATTACATTTTAATTAGTCATTTCCTCGCCTTGTTGCTCCAATTCTGCATCTACTTCCTGCACAAAATGTTCATAATTATCATAAACTAGTGAACCCCGAGTCTATCACTTACTATTTGTTAATTATGGTTGGACAAAAGTTCTTTCGTACGCATCGCACTGATGGAACATACTTCCTGTGTAGGCCTCCTCAGTTTGGTACATTACATGCTATACATGGTTGACGTTGCATAAGGAGACAAACAGAAACACATGTCAATCATTATGTAATTCAAGATCAATAATGAACCTAGCTTTGTTAATGTTGTCATGATATTTCATTAGAATAGCCAAGATTTTACAACTAATTGAAATGGTATGGTGTAAGGTATGTAAACTCCTATCAGTTCCTGCGCTAGAAGGAATGTGGACCCATTGTGTCTTGGTACAATTCACAGCATATTGGCAGTGATGGAATGGATTTATTTCACACCTGAACAGGTATATGGACTAATATGATATGAAATATGAAAGTAATTCTCGCGTGAAGGATATGGTTCTAAGGAGGGGGAATTATAAACAGTGTGAACAAGCAGTTTAGCTCCCAGACTAGAAGGGGTGTCAGTTTAGCTTAACAGCAAGTGGCTTTTACCCGTAGGGCCCTGTGGCCGTATTCACCAATCACACTTAGGTTAAGGAAAATACTTATATATGAATCCCAGGCTTGTTACTGGGCAGACCAACAGGGGGGCCTAGCATCTCTATCTAGCCTAGATTGGGGTTATCTACAAGGTACTGAATAGCTAAGGAAACTTTTAAGGGACCTCTGTGTTAAGGGAAAAATAGACCAATTTAAGGATTTCACTTAATCTTAAAACCTTTGTGAATACCACTTTAGTAAAATAGTCTTAGGATTTAAGAGAAATATCTCACTTAAGTGTTATTGGTGATTACGGCCACTGGTTCAATTACTGACTAGGAAATTAGGTGGGCGTATTACATTTACCTGGAAGGCACAGTCCTGCATCACTTCGAAGGAATAGAATGTAGCAGTTAGCTGTGTAGTCATTGAATGTTGAGTAGATCCTGTAAGAAACATTTTTAAAAATTGAAAAAAAAAAGCATTATTATCAACAGCATCATATCATCATCATTACTATCAATAACATCATTATTACCATCAGCATCATCATTATAAAAAACATCATTATGAATATGTAACACCTGCAAACAAACATGAACAACACAATATACCTGCACAAACATTATTATGTTTTCTTTTGTAACAAAGAAATTGCTATACCTGCAGTAGTTGTCTGCATAAAGGACTTTAGGGTGAAGGCATCCTCAAGTATGACTCTTGTGCATCAGAGGCCACAACTCAAAGTAACAGTAGTCAACAGTTTCCCTCATTCATTGAGCATACCTGTCCATCACCATAGATCTTGATAATTAAGGACCTGTAACAGAAACATTGGAATATCAAATAGTTTTCCAATAATTTAACAATATTTACATATTTTATTTTTTTTCCTTACTTATATATCATAAAGAAATAAATTGTTGATTAGTAGCACACCACTACTGAAATTACATTGATAATGATAATAACAATAATGATGATGATACTAATGATGATGCTATATATATAAATAATAATGAAAATAACAATAACAATAATACTGTTGAATAATAATGATGATGTGGATGATAATGATGCTGTTGATGATAATGATGCTGTTGATAATAATGATGCAGTACATCACATGTAAAAATAAACAATTACCAGTATATAATAAATACTTGATTGGTGCAATGATGCACAAGATTTCTCCCATCATGATTGTGATGGAATCACAGTGCACTACATCGCCATCTTCTTCATCTCTCTTTTCATGCCTAAGGTAGGACTTGGTTGAGAAGCCAACTTACGTATACGCCTCTATGAAGTTTGCCTGAAAAAATGAATGAACAGAAAAGATGTTAAGCAATTTGTTTTATTTACTTTCCTCTACCAACCTATTAGTTGAGAATATCCTAAGAAAAAAAAATGAATTTACAAGCAAAAATATATTAAACCTATTAATTGTAGTTTTCTAAATGCACAAAAAAATACCATGAGCAATAAAAACATCTTTTCTTTAAAACTGCTGTTAAATTTATTGAAATATTCTTTGAGAATAAATAAATAAAAATATATAGTTTGAGGAGTATTATAGGTATTTCTCAACAAGATATAATAATAATAACAATAATCTAAGGCCTAGATGACCTGTACAATGAGATATTTTAGGATTAGGAGGAGCCTAATATACCTAAGGATACTTGGATTAGGGGAACCGAATATTCTTGTCTAGCAAACTTTATTTCTATCACCAACAACAAACAGACCTATCCTTAATATAAGGCCTTAGTAGTAGCCTATAGACTAGGCCTAGTAGTACTAGTAACTAGGCCTAGACTAGGGGTAGGGCCTAAGAAGGTGTAGGCTGATTATTCTTTTTAATAAAATAAAATGTTCAATATTGTTATTATTATTAATTATAATTATTTATTTATTGTTCTTTACTACTACGAGATAGGCCTAGGCCCCTACTACCCTACTAGAGGGCAGACAACAATGTACTATAGAACGTCCTACTCCTAGGCTACGATAATGAAGTTGAAGCAAAACACCGGGGATCTTTTCGGGCGGTGAATTACGTTCCTGTTCACTACCCATCATCTAGCTACTATTAGTATTATTAGCTAGGCCTAGCACCTTAGCGGTGATCTACGACCGCTTTGTCCATAACTATAGCTATAAAAAATACGCTTACTCTATCCAGTAGAGGCGAATGTATTCACCTCAGCATTTGTTGAAAGTAAACAACGTTCACAGATAGCAAAATATCGAATTTAATAACTTCTTTTTGTCAAAAGTTTTCAGCGATAACTTTACTATTGGTAGGATCTGACGTCATGGATATACTTATGCAAATTAGTTTGTAGAAGGTTGTTGTAGAGATTGAGGGCGGTGATTGGACTGTTGTAGAAATTTTCTACAGGTTGTAGAGCTGCTTTGCAATCTCATTGGACTGTTGTAGAAAATTCAGACTATGTGATTGGTCTGTTGTAGAACCGGTTAGTCCGTGGAAGCGAAACTGTCTGGGAATACCTGGTGTCGTAGACCTATGTTTAACTTTTTTAAATTATACTAAACAATGTTTATTTTACCTTTCAATTATGTTTTTTGACAGTAACTATAAGATCTTTCTAAGTTATAATCTTGAACCGTAAGTAACCGAACGTCTACAACCATACCACGTTGAAAACACCGGTTCTCCTCCGAACACCGCAGTTAAACAACGTCGGGCCTGGTTAGTACTTGGATGGGAGACCGCCTGGGAATACCTGGTGTCGTAGACCTATGTTTAACTTTTTTAAATTATACTAAACAATGTTTATTTTACCTTTCAATTATGTTTTTTGACAGTAACTATAAGATCTTTCTAAGTTATAATCTTGAACCGCAAGTAACCGAACGTCTACAACCATACCACGTTGAAAACACCGGTTCTCCTCCGAACACCGCAGTTAAACAACGTCGGGCTTGGTTAGTACTTGGATGGGAGACCGCCTGGGAATACCTGGAGTCGTAGACCTATGTTTAACTTTTTTAAATTATACTAAACAAAGTTTATTTTACCTTTCAATTATGTTTTTATGACAGTAACTATAAGATCTTTCTCAGTTATAATCTTGAACCGCAAGTAAACGAACGTCTACAACCATACCACGTTGAAAACACCGGTTCTCGTCCGAACACCGCAGTTAAACAACGTCGGGCCTGGTTAGTACTTGGATGGGAGACCGCCTGGGAATAACTGGTGTCGTAGACCTATGTTTAACCTTTTTAAATTATACTAAACAATGTTTATTTTACCTTTCAATTATGTTTTTATGACAGTAACTATAAGATCTTTCTAAGTTATAATCTTGAACCGCAAGTAACCGAACGTCTACAACCATACCACGTTGAAAACACCGGTTCTCGTCCGAACACCGCAGTTAAACAACGTCGGGCCTGGTTAGTACTTGGATGGGAGACCGCCTGGGAATACCTGGTGTCGTAGACCTATGTTTAACTTTTTTAAATTATACTAAATAAAGTTTATTTTACCTTTCAATTATATTTTCATGACAGTAACTATAAGATCTTTCTAAGTTATAATCTTGAACCGCAAGTAACCGAATGTCTACAACCGTACCAGGTTGCCTAGCCTGTGAATATCTGTTGTCGTACACCTGTTTTTATCTTTTTAATAATCCTAAAATATAGTCTCCTTTAAGTGTTTCGATTTTCCAAAAATGTGTTTATACTGTTGATGATAGTATAAGTAAATAAATTCAAACTGTAACCGCAATTAATCGAAAGTTTTTCAACTAAACTGCATTGAAAACAACGGTTCTCGTCCGATCACTGAAGTTAAACAAGTTGTTGTTCAAAGACATGTTTGTTGTTGTATGTTGCTGCTGTGGTGACGGTACAAACGTCACTGTACTACGCGGGCGTCCACTTGTGTGCGCGTTTGATTCTTAGCAACAAAGCGGCCTGAATCTTTTGTACATGCCGCTAATGTGTTATGCTTCATTGTACAGTGTTATTCTTTCCTTTATATTATCTTTTTAAGAACCTCAGTATAACTTTTTAAATTATACTAAACAAAGTTGAATTTACCTTTCAAGTATGTGTTTCTTCAACAGAAGTGGGTGTAAATACCAACGTCATGGTTTCAGCAGCTGCTAATTTCAATCCTAGAAAATGTTCTATAATAAATGAACAAAACTATTAGGTTATAGGATATATATGTTTATAGAGATTTTGACAGTGAATATAAGATGTATATATACTTGAACCGCAAGTAACCGAACGTCTACAACCATACCACGTTGAAAACACCGGTTCTCGTCCGAACACCGCAGTTAAACAACGTCGGGCCTGGTTAGTACTTGGATGGGAGACCGCCTGGGAATACCTGGTGTCGTAGACCTATGTTTAACTTTTTTAAATTATACTAAACAAAGTTTATTTTACCTTTCAATTATGTTTTTATGACAGTAACTATAAGATCTTTCTAAGTTATAATCTTGAACCGCAAGTAACCGAACGTCTACAACCATACCACGTTGAAAACACCGGTTCTCCTCCGAACACCGCAGTTAAACAACGTCGGGCCTGGTTAGTACTTGGATGGGAGACCGCCTGGGAATACCTGTTGTCGTAGACCTATGTTTAACTTTTTTAAATTATACTAAACAATGTTTATTTTACCTTTCAATTATGTTTTTTGACAGTAACTATAAGATCTTTCTCAGTTATAATCTTGAACCGCAAGTAACCGAATGTCTACAACCATACCACGTTGAAAACACCGGTTCTCGTCCGAACACCGCAGTTAAACAACGTCGGGCCTCGTTAGTACTTGGATGGGAGAACACCAGGGAATACCTGGTGTCGTAGACCTATGTTTAACTTTTTTAAATTATACTAAACAATGTTTATTTTACCTTTCAATTATGTTTTTTGACAGTAACTATAAGATCTTTCTAAGTTATAATCTTGAACCGCAAGTAACAGAACGTCTACAACCATACCACGTTGAAAACACCGGTTCTCCTCCGAACACCGCAGTTAAACAACGTCGGGCTTGGTTAGTACTTGGATGGGAGACCGCCTGGGAATACCTGGAGTCGTAGACCTATGTTTAACTTTTTTAAATTATACTAAACAATGTTTATTTTACCTTTCAATTATGTTTTTATGACAGTAACTATAAGATCTTTCTAAGTTATAATCTTGAACCGCAAGTAACCGAACGTCTACAACCATAACACGTTGAAAACACCGGTTCTCGTCCGAACACCGCAGTTAAACAACGTCGGGCCTGGTTAGTACTTGGATGGGAGACCGCCTGGGAATACCTGGTGTCGTAGAACTATGTTTAACTTTTTTAAATTATACTAAATAAAGTTTATTTTACCTTTCAATTATATTTTCATGACAGTAACTATAAGATCTTTCTAAGTTATAATCTTGAACCGCAAGTAACCGAATGTCTACAAGCGTACCAGGTTGCCTAGCCTGTGAATATCTGTTGTCGTACACCTGTTTTTATCTTTTTAATAATCCTAAAATATAGTCTCCTTTAAGTTTTTCGATTTTCCAAAAATGTGTTTATACTGTTGATGATAGTATAAGTAAATAAATTCAAACTGTAACCGCAATTAATCGAAAGTTTTTCAACTAAACTGCATTGAAAACAACGGTTCTCGTCCGATCACTGAAGTTAAACAAGTTGTTGTTCAAAGACATGTTTGTTGTTGTATGTTGCTGCTGTGGTGACGGTACAAACGTCACTGTACTACGCGGGCGTCCACTTGTGTGCGCGTTTGATTCTTAGCAACAAAGCGGCCTGAATCTTTTGTACATGCCGCTAATGTGTTATGCTTCATTGTACAGTGTTATTGTTTCCTTTATATTATCTTTTTAAGAACCTCAGTATAACTTTTTAAATTATACTAAACAAAGTTGAATTTACCTTTCGAGTATGTGTTTCTTCAACAGAAATGGGTGTAAATATCAACGTCATGGTTTCAGCAGCTGCTAATTTCAATCCTAGAAAATGTTCTATAATAAATGAACAAAAGTATTAGGTTATAGGATATATGTGTTTATAGAGATTTTGACAGTGAATATAAGATTTATATATACTTTGAACCGCAAGTAACCGAACGTCTACAACCATACCATGTTGAAAACACCGGTTCTCGTCCAAACACCGCAGTTAAACAACGTCGGGCCTGGTTAGTACTTGGATGGGAGACCGCCTGGGAATACCTGGTGTCGTAGACCTATGTTTAACTTTTTTAAATTATACTAAACAATGTTTATTTTACCTTTCAATTATGTTTTTATGACAGTAACTATAAGATCTTTCTAAGTTATAATCTTGAACCGCAAGTAACTGAACGTCTACAACCATACCACGTTGAAAACACCGGTTCTCGTCCGAACACCGCAGTTAAACAACGTCGGGCCTGGTTAGTACTTGGATGGGAGACCGCCTGGGAATACCTGGTGTCGTAGACCTATGTTTAACTTTTTTAAATTATACTAAATAAAGTTTATTTTACCTTTCAATTATATTTTCATGACAGTAACTATAAGATCTTTCTAAGTTATAATCTTGAACCGCAAGTAACCGAATGTCTACAAGCGTACCAGGTTGCCTAGCCTGTGAATATCTGTTGTCGTACACCTGTTTTTATCTTTTTAATAATCCTAAAATATAGTCTCCTTTAAGTGTTTCGATTTTCCAAAAATGTGTTTATACTGTTGATGATAGTATAAGTAAATAAATTCAAACTGTAACCGGAATTAATCGAAAGTTTTTCAACTAAACTGCATTGAAAACAACGGTTCTCGTCCGATCACTGAAGTTAAACAAGTTGTTGTTCAAAGACATGTTTGTTGTTGTATGTTGCTGCTGTGGTGACGGTACAAACGTCACTGTACTACGCGGGCGTCCACTTGTGTGCGCGTTTGATTCTTAGCAACAAAGCGGCCTGAATCTTTTGTACATGCCGCTAATGTGTTATGCTTCACTGTACAGTGTTATTCTTTCCTTTATATTATCTTTTTAAGAACCTCAGTATAACTTTTTAAATTATACTAAACAAAGTTGAATTTACCTTTCAAGTATGTGTTTCTTCAACAGAAGTGGGTGTAAATATCAACGTCATGGTTTCAGCAGCTGCTAATTTCAATCCTAGAAAATGTTCTATAATAAATGAACAAAAGTATTAGGTTATAGGATATATGTGTTTATAGAGATTTTGACAGTGAATATAAGATTTATATATACTTTGAACCGCAAGTAACCGAACGTCTACAACCATACCATGTTGAAAACACCGGTTCTCGTCCAAACACTGCAGTTAAACAACGTCGGGCCTGGTTAGTACTTGGATGGGAGACCGCCTGGGAATACCTGGTGTCGTAGACCTATGTTTAACTTTTTTAAATTATACTAAACAATGTTTATTTTACCTTTCAATTATGTTTTTTGACAGTAACTATAAGATCTTTCTCAGTTATAATCTTGAACCGTAAGTAACCGAACGTCTACAACCATACCACGTTGAAAACACCGGTTCTCCTCCGAACACCGCAGTTAAACAACGTCGGGCCTGGTTAGTACTTGGATGGGAGACCGCCTGGGAATACCTGGTGTCGTAGACCTATGTTTAACTTTTTTAAATTATACTAAACAATGTTTATTTTACCTTTCAATTATGTTTTTATGACAGTAACTATAAGATCTTTCTAAGTTATAATCTTGAACCGCAAGTAACCGAACGTCTACAACCATACCACGTTGAAAACACCGGTTCTCGTCCGAACACCGCAGTTAAACAACGTCGGGCCTGGTTAGTACTTGGATGGGAGACCGCCTGGGAATACCTGGTGTCGTAGACCTATGTTTAACTTTTTTAAATTATACTAAATAAAGTTTATTTTACCTTTCAATTATATTTTCATGACAGTAACTATAAGATCTTTCTAAGTTATAATCTTGAACCGCAAGTAACCGAATGTCTACAACCGTACCAGGTTGCCTAGCCTGTGAATATCTGTTGTCGTACACCTGTTTTTATCTTTTTAATAATCCTAAAATATAGTCTCCTTTAAGTGTTTCGATTTTCCAAAAATGTGTTTATACTGTTGATGATAGTATAAGTAAATAAATTCAAACTGTAACCGCAATTAATCGAAAGTTTTTCAACTAAACTGCATTGAAAACAACGGTTCTCGTCCGATCACTGAAGTTAAACAAGTTGTTGTTCAAAGACATGTTTGTTGTTGTATGTTGCTGCTGTGGTGACGGTACAAACGTCACTGTACTACGCGGGCGTCCACTTGTGTGCGCGTTTGATTCTTAGCAACAAAGCGGCCTGAATCTTTTGTACATGCCGCTAATGTGTTATGCTTCACTGTACAGTGTTATTCTTTCCTTTATATTATCTTTTTAAGAACCTCAGTATAACTTTTTAAATTATACTAAACAAAGTTGAATTTACCTTTCAAGTATGTGTTTCTTCAACAGAAGTGGGTGTAAATATCAACGTCATGGTTTCAGCAGCTGCTAATTTCAATCCTAGAAAATGTTCTATAATAAATGAACAAAAGTATTAGGTTATAGGATATATGTGTTTATAGAGATTTTGACAGTGAATATAAGATTTATATATACTTTGAACCGCAAGTAACCGAACGTCTACAACCATACCATGTTGAAAACACCGGTTCTCGTCCAAACACCGCAGTTAAACAACGTCGGGCCTGGTTAGTACTTGGATGAGAGACCGCCTGGGAATACCTGGTGTCGTAGACCTATGTTTAACTTTTTTAAATTATACTAAACAATGTTTATTTTACCTTTCAATTATGTTTTTTGACAGTAACTATAAGATCTTTCTCAGTTATAATCTTGAACCGTAAGTAACCGAACGTCTACAACCATACCACGTTGAAAACACCGGTTCTCCTCCGAACACCGCAGTTAAACAACGTCGGGCCTGGTTAGTACTTGGATGGGAGACCGCCTGGGAATACCTGGTGTCGTAGACCTATGTTTAACTTTTTTAAATTATACTAAACAATGTTTATTTTACCTTTCAATTATGTTTTTATGACAGTAACTATAAGATCTTTCTAAGTTATAATCTTGAACCGCAAGTAACCGAACGTCTACAACCATACCACGTTGAAAACACCGGTTCTCGTCCGAACACCGCAGTTAAACAACGTCGGGCCTGGTTAGTACTTGGATGGGAGACCGCCTGGGAATACCTGGTGTCGTAGACCTATGTTTAACTTTTTTAAATTATACTAAATAAAGTTTATTTTACCTTTCAATTATATTTTCATGACAGTAACTATAAGATCTTTCTAAGTTATAATCTTGAACCGCAAGTAACCGAATGTCTACAACCGTACCAGGTTGCCTAGCCTGTGAATATCTGTTGTCGTACACCTGTTTTTATCTTTTTAATAATCCTAAAATATAGTCTCCTTTAAGTGTTTCGATTTTCCAAAAAGTGTTTATACTGTTGATGATAGTATAAGTAAATAAATTCAAACTGTAACCGCAATTAATCGAAAGTTTTTCAACTAAACTGCATTGAAAACAACGGTTCTCGTCCGATCACTGAAGTTAAACAAGTTGTTGTTCAAAGACATGTTTGTTGTTGTATGTTGCTGCTGTGGTGACGGTACAAACGTCACTGTACTACGCGGGCGTCCACTTGGGTGCGCGTTTGATTCTTAGCAACAAAGCGGCCTGAATCTTTTGTACATGCCGCTAATGTGTTATGCTTCACTGTACAGTGTTATTCTTTCCTTTATATTATCTTTTTAAGAACCTCAGTATAACTTTTTAAATTATACTAAACAAAGTTGAATTTACCTTTCAAGTATGTGTTTCTTCAACAGAAGTGGGTGTAAATATCAACGTCATGGTTTCAGCAGCTGCTAATTTCAATCCTAGAAAATGTTCTATAATAAATGAACAAAAGTATTAGGTTATAGGATATATGTGTTTATAGAGATTTTGACAGTGAATATAAGATTTATATATACTTTGAACCGCAAGTAACCGAACGTCTACAACCATACCATGTTGAAAACACCGGTTCTCGTCCAAACACCGCAGTTAAACAACGTCGGGCCTGGTTAGTACTTGGATGGGAGACCGCCTGGGAATACCTGGTGTCGTAGACCTATGTTTAACTTTTTTAAATTATACTAAACAATGTTTATTTTACCTTTCAATTATGTTTTTTGACAGTAACTATAAGATCTTTCTCAGTTATAATCTTGAACCGTAAGTAACCGAACGTCTACAACCATACCACGTTGAAAACACCGGTTCTCCTCCGAACACCGCAGTTAAACAACGTCGGGCCTGGTTAGTACTTGGATGGGAGACCGCCTGGGAATACCTGGTGTCGTAGACCTATGTTTAACTTTTTTAAATTATACTAAACAATGTTTATTTTACCTTTCAATTATGTTTTTATGACAGTAACTATAAGATCTTTCTAAGTTATAATCTTGAACCGCAAGTAACCGAACGTCTACAACCATACCACGTTGAAAACACCGGTTCTCGTCCAAACACCGCAGTTAAACAACGTCGGGCCTGGTTAGTACTTGGATGGGAGACCGCCTGGGAATACCTGGTGTCGTAGACCTATGTTTAACTTTTTTAAATTATACTAAACAATGTTTATTTTACCTTTCAATTATGTTTTTATGACAGTAACTATAAGATCTTTCTAAGTTATAATCTTGAACCGCAAGTAACCGAACGTCTACAACCATACCACGTTGAAAACACCGGTTCTCGTCCGAACACCGCAGTTAAACAACGTCGGGCCTGGTTAGTACTTGGATGGGAGACCGCCTGGGAATACCTGGTGTCGTAGACCTATGTTTAACTTTTTTAAATTATACTAAATAAAGTTTATTTTACCTTTCAATTATATTTTCATGACAGTAACTATAAGATCTTTCTAAGTTATAATCTTGAACCGCAAGTAACCGAATGTCTACAACCGTACCAGGTTGCCTAGCCTGTGAATATCTGTTGTCGTACACCTGTTTTTATCTTTTTAATAATCCTAAAATATAGTCTCCTTTAAGTGTTTCGATTTTCCAAAAATGTGTTTATACTGTTGATGATAGTATAAGTAAATAAATTCAAACTGTAACCGCAATTATTCGAAAGTTTTTCAACTAAACTGCATTGAAAACAACGGTTCTCGTCCGATCACTGAAGTTAAACAAGTTGTTGTTCAAAGACATGTTTGTTGTTGTATGTTGCTGCTGTGGTGACGGTACAAACGTCACTGTACTACGCGGGCGTCTACTTGGGTGCGCGTTTGATTCTTAGCAACAAAGCGGCCTGAATCTTTTGTACATGCCGCTAATGTGTTATGCTTCACTGTACAGTGTTATTCTTTCCTTTATATTATCTTTTTAAGAACCTCAGTATAACTTTTTAAATTATACTAAACAAAGTTGAATTTACCTTTCAAGTATGTGTTTCTTCAACAGAAGTGGGTGTAAATATCAACGTCATGGTTTCAGCAGCTGCTAATTTCAATCCTAGAAAATGTTCTATAATAAATGAACAAAAGTATTAGGTTATAGGATATATGTGTTTATAGAGATTTTGACAGTGAATATAAGATTTATATATACTTTGAACCGCAAGTAACCGAACGTCTACAACCATACCATGTTGAAAACACCGGTTCTCGTCCAAACACCGCAGTTAAACAACGTCGGGCCTGGTTAGTACTTGGATGGGAGACCGCCTGGGAATACCTGGTGTCGTAGACCTATGTTTCACTTTTTTAAATTATACTAAACAATGTTTATTTTACCTTTCAATTATGTTTTTTGACAGTAACTATAAGATCTTTCTCAGTTATAATCTTGAACCGCAAGTAACCGAATGTCTACAACCATACCACGTTGAAAACACCGGTTCTCGACCGAACACCGCAGTTAAACAACGTCGGGCCTCGTTAGTACTTGGATGGGAGAACACCAGGGAATACCTGGTGTCGTAGACCTATGTTTAACTTTTTTAAATTATACTAAACAATGTTAATTTTACCTTTCAATTATGTTTTTTGACAGTAACTATAAGATCTTTCTAAGTTATAATCTTGAACCGCAAGTAACAGAACGTCTACAACCATACTACGTTGAAAATACCGGTTCTCCTCCGAACACCGCAGTTAAACAACGTCGGGCTTGGTTAGTACTTGGATGGGAGACCGCCTGGGAATACCTGGAGTCGTAGACCTATGTTTAACTTTTTTAAATTATACTAAACAAAGTTTATTTTACCTTTCAATTATGTTTTTATGACAGTAACTATAAGATCTTTCTCAGTTATAATCTTGAATCGCAAGTAAACGAACGTCTACAACCATACCACGTTGAAAACACCAGTTCTCGTCCGAACACCGCAGTTAAACAACGTCGGGCCTGGTTAGTACTTGGATGGGAGACCGCCTGGGAATACCTGGTGTCGTAGACCTATGTTTAACTTTTTTAAATTATACTAAACAATGTTTATTTTACCTTTCAATTATGTTTTTATGACAGTAACTATAAGATCTTTCTAAGTTATAATCTTGAACCGCAAGTAACCGAACGTCTACAACCATACCACGTTGAAAACACCGGTTCTCGTCCGAACACCGCAGTTAAACAACGTCGGGCCTGGTTAGTACTTGGATGGGAGACCGCCTGGGAATACCTGGTGTCGTAGACCTATGTTTAACTTTTTTAAATTATACTAAATAAAGTTTATTTTACCTTTCAATTATATTTTCATGACAGTAACTATAAGATCTTTCTAAGTTATAATCTTGAACCGCAAGTAACCGAATGTCTACAACCGTACCAGGTTGCCTAGCCTGTGAATATCTGTTGTCGTACACCTGTTTTTATCTTTTTAATAATCCTAAAATATAGTCTCCTTTAAGTGTTTCGATTTTCCAAAAATGTGTTTATACTGTTGATGATAGTATAAGTAAATAAATTCAAACTGTAACCGCAATTAATCGAAAGTTTTTCAACTAAACTGCATTGAAAACAACGGTTCTCGTCCGATCACTGAAGTTAAACAAGTTGTTGTTCAAAGACATGTTTGTTGTTGTATGTTGCTGCTGTGGTGACGGTACAAACGTCACTGTACTACGCGGGCGTCCACTTGTGTGCGCGTTTGATTCTTAGCAACAAAGCGGCCTGAATCTTTTGTACATGCCGCTAATGTGTTATGCTTCACTGTACAGTGTTATTCTTTCCTTTATATTATCTTTTTAAGAACCTCAGTATAACTTTTTAAATTATACTAAACAAAGTTGAATTTACCTTTCAAGTATGTGTTTCTTCAACAGAAGTGGGTGTAAATATCAACGTCATGGTTTCAGCAGCTGCTAATTTCAATCCTAGAAAATGTTCTATAATAAATGAAAAAAAGTATTAGGTTATAGGATATATGTGTTTATAGAGATTTTGACAGTGAATATAAGATTTATATATACTTTGAACCGCAAGTAACCGAACGTCTACAACCATACCATGTTGAAAACACCGGTTCTCGTCCAAACACCGCAGTTAAACAACGTCGGGCCTGGTTAGTACTTGGATGGGAGACCGCCTGGGAATACCTGGTGTCGTAGACCTATGTTTAACTTTTTTAAATTATACTAAACAATGTTAATTTTACCTTTCAATTATGTTTTTTGACAGTAACTATAAGATCTTTCTAAGTTATAATCTTGAACCGCAAGTAACAGAACGTCTACAACCATACTACGTTGAAAATACCGGTTCTCCTCCGAACACCGCAGTTAAACAACGTCGGGCTTGGTTAGTACTTGGATGGGAGACCGCCTGGGAATACCTGGAGTCGTAGACCTATGTTTAACTTTTTTAAATTATACTAAACAAAGTTTATTTTACCTTTCAATTATGTTTTTATGACAGTAACTATAAGATCTTTCTCAGTTATAATCTTGAATCGCAAGTAAACGAACGTCTACAACCATACCACGTTGAAAACACCAGTTCTCGTCCGAACACCGCAGTTAAACAACGTCGGGCCTGGTTAGTACTTGGATGGGAGACCGCCTGGGAATACCTGGTGTCGTAGACCTATGTTTAACTTTTTTAAATTATACTAAACAATGTTTATTTTACCTTTCAATTATGTTTTTATGACAGTAACTATAAGATCTTTCTAAGTTATAATCTTGAACCGCAAGTAACCGAACGTCTACAACCATACCACGTTGAAAACACCGGTTCTCGTCCGAACACCGCAGTTAAACAACGTCGGGCCTGGTTAGTACTTGGATGGGAGACCGCCTGGGAATACCTGGTGTCGTAGACCTATGTTTAACTTTTTTAAATTATACTAAATAAAGTTTATTTTACCTTTCAATTATATTTTCATGACAGTAACTATAAGATCTTTCTAAGTTATAATCTTGAACCGCAAGTAACCGAATGTCTACAACCGTACCAGGTTGCCTAGCCTGTGAATATCTGTTGTCGTACACCTGTTTTTATCTTTTTAATAATCCTAAAATATAGTCTCCTTTAAGTGTTTCGATTTTCCAAAAATGTGTTTATACTGTTGATGATAGTATAAGTAAATAAATTCAAACTGTAACCGCAATTAATCGAAAGTTTTTCAACTAAACTGCATTGAAAACAACGGTTCTCGTCCGATCACTGAAGTTAAACAAGTTGTTGTTCAAAGACATGTTTGTTGTTGTATGTTGCTGCTGTGGTGACGGTACAAACGTCACTGTACTACGCGGGCGTCCACTTGTGTGCGCGTTTGATTCTTAGCAACAAAGCGGCCTGAATCTTTTGTACATGCCGCTAATGTGTTATGCTTCACTGTACAGTGTTATTCTTTCCTTTATATTATCTTTTTAAGAACCTCAGTATAACTTTTTAAATTATACTAAACAAAGTTGAATTTACCTTTCAAGTATGTGTTTCTTCAACAGAAGTGGGTGTAAATATCAACGTCATGGTTTCAGCAGCTGCTAATTTCAATCCTAGAAAATGTTCTATAATAAATGAAAAAAAGTATTAGGTTATAGGATATATGTGTTTATAGAGATTTTGACAGTGAATATAAGATTTATATATACTTTGAACCGCAAGTAACCGAACGTCTACAACCATACCATGTTGAAAACACCGGTTCTCGTCCAAACACCGCAGTTAAACAACGTCGGGCCTGGTTAGTACTTGGATGGGAGACCGCCTGGGAATACCTGGTGTCGTAGACCTATGTTTAACTTTTTTAAATTATACTAAACAATGTTTATTTTACCTTTCAATTATGTTTTTTGACAGTAACTATAAGATCTTTCTCAGTTATAATCTTGAACCGCAAGTAACCGAATGTCTACAACCATACCACGTTGAAAACACCGGTTCTCGTCCGAACACCGCAGTTAAACAACGTCGGGCCTGGTTAGTACTTGGATGGGAGACCGCCTGGGAATACCTGGTGTCGTAGACCTATGTTTAACTTTTTTAAATTATACTAAATAAAGTTTATTTTACCTTTCAATTATATTTTCATGACAGTAACTATAAGATCTTTCTAAGTTATAATCTTGAACCGCAAGTAACCGAATGTCTACAACCGTACCAGGTTGCCTAGCCTGTGAATATCTGTTGTCGTACACCTGTTTTTATCTTTTTAATAATCCTAAAATATAGTCTCCTTTAAGTGTTTCGATTTTCCAAAAATGTGTTTATACTGTTGATGATAGTATAAGTAAATAAATTCAAACTGTAACCGCAATTAATCGAAAGTTTTTCAACTAAACTGCATTGAAAACAACGGTTCTCGTCCGATCACTGAAGTTAAACAAGTTGTTGTTCAAAGACATGTTTGTTGTTGTATGTTGCTGCTGTGGTGACGGTACAAACGTCACTGTACTACGCGGGCGTCCACTTGTGTGCGCGTTTGATTCTTAGCAACAAAGCGGCCTGAATCTTTTGTACATGCCGCTAATGTGTTATGCTTCATTGTACAGTGTTATTCTTTCCTTTATATTATCTTTTTAAGAACCTCAGTATAACTTTTTAAATTATACTAAACAAAGTTGAATTTACCTTTCAAGTATGTGTTTCTTCAACAGAAGTGGGTGTAAATATCAACGTCATGGTTTCAGCAGCTGCTAATTTCAATCCTAGAAAATGTTCTATAATAAATGAACAAAAGTATTAGGTTATAGGATATATGTGTTTATAGAGATTTTGACAGTGAATATAAGATTTATATATACTTTGAACCGCAAGTAACCGAACGTCTACAACCATACCATGTTGAAAACACCGGTTCTCGTCCGAACACCGCAGTTAAACAACGTCGGGCCTCGTTAGTACTTGGATGGGAGACCGCCTGGGAATACCTGGTGTCGTAGACCTATGTTTAACTTTTTTAAATTATACTAAACAATGTTTATTTTACCTTTCAATTATGTTTTTATGACAGTAACTATAAGATCTTTCTAAGTTATAATCTTGAACCACAAGTAACCGAACGTCTACAACCATACCACGTTGAAAACACCGGTTCTCGTCCGAACACCGCAGTTAAACAACGTCGGGCCTGGTTAGTACTTGGATGGAAGACCGCCTGGGAATACCTGGTGTCGTAGACCTATGTTTAACTTTTTTAAATTATACTAAACAATGTTTATTTTACCTTTCAATTATGTTTTTTGACAGTAACTATAAGTTCTTTCTCAGTTATAATCTTGAACCGCAAGTAACCGAATGTCTACAACCGTACCAGGTTGCCTAGCCTGTGAATATCTGTTGTCGTACACCTGTTTTTATCTTTTTAATAATCCTAAAATATAGTCTCGTTTAAGTGTTTCTATTTTCCAAAAATGTGTTTATACTGTTGATGATAGTATAAGTAAATAAATTCAAACTGTAACCGCAATTAATCGAAAGTTTTTCAACTAAACTGCATTGAAAACAACGGTTCTCGTCCGATCACTGAAGTTAAACAAGTTGTTGTTCAAAGACATGTTTGTTGTTGTATGTTGCTGCTGTGGTGACGGTACAAACGTCACTGTACTACGCGGGCGTCCACTTGTGTGCGCGTTTGATTCTTAGCAACAACGCGGCCTGAATCTTTTGTACATGCCGCTATTGTGTTATGCTTCTTTGTACAGTGTTATTGTTTCCTTTATATTATCTTTTTAAGAACCTCAGTATAACTTTTTAAATTATACTAAACAAAGTTGAATTTACCTTTCAAGTATGTGTTTCTTCAACAGAAGTGGGTGTAAATACCAACGTCATGGTTTCAGCAGCTGCTAATTTCAATCCTAGAAAATGTTCTATAATAAATGAACAAAACTATTAGGTTATAGGATATATATGTTTATAGAGATTTTGACAGTGAATATAAGATGTATATATACTTGAACCGCAAGTAACCGAACATCTACAACCATACCACGTTGAAAACACCGGTTCTCGTCCGAACACCGCAGTTAAACAACGTCGGGCCTGGTTAGTACTTGGATGGGAGACCGCCTGGGAATACCTGGTGTCGTAGACCTATGTTTAACTTTTTTAAATTATACTAAACAATGTTTATTTTACCTTTCAATTATGTTTTTTGACAGTAACTATAAGATCTTTCTAAGTTATAATCTTGAACCGCAAGTAACCGAACGTCTACAACCATACCACGTTGAAAACACCGGTTCTCCTCCGAACACCGCAGTTAAACAACGTCGGGCCTGGTTAGTACTTGGATGGGAGACCGCCTGGGAATACCTGGTGTCGTAGACCTATGTTTAACTTTTTTAAATTATACTAAACAATGTTTATTTTACCTTTCAATTATGTTTTTTGACAGTAACTATAAGATCTTTCTAAGTTATAATCTTGAACCGCAAGTAACCGAACGTCTACAACCATACCACGTTGAAAACACCGGTTCTCCTCCGAACACCGCAGTTAAACAACGTCGGGCCTGGTTAGTACTTGGATGGGAGACCGCCTGGGAATACCTGGTGTCGTAGACCTATGTTTAACTTTTTTAAATTATACTAAACAATGTTTATTTTACCTTTCAATTATGTTTTTTGACAGTAACTATAAGATCTTTCTAAGTTATAATCTTGAACCGCAAGTAACCGAACGTCTACAACCATACCACGTTGAAAACACCGGTTCTCCTCCGAACACCGCAGTTAAACAACGTTGGGTACTGGTTAGTACTTGGATGGGAGACCGCCTGGGAATACCTGGTGTCGTAGACCTATGTTTAACTTTTTAAATTATACTAAACAATGTTTATTTTACCTTTCAATTATGTTTTTTGACAGTAACTATAAGATCTTTCTCAGTTATAATCTTGAACCGCAAGTAACCGAATGTCTACAACCATACCACGTTGAAAACACCGGTTCTCGACCGAACACCGCAGTTAAACAACGTCGGGCCTCGTTAGTACTTGGATGGGAGAACACCAGGGAATACCTGGTGTCGTAGACCTATGTTTAACTTTTTTAAATTATACTAAACAATGTTTATTTTACCTTTCAATTATGTTTTTTGACAGTAACTATAAGATCTTTCTAAGTTATAATCTTGAACCGCAAGTAACAGAACGTCTACAACCATACCACGTTGAAAATACCGGTTCTCCTCCGAACACCGCAGTTAAACAACGTCGGGCTTGGTTAGTACTTGGATGGGAGACCGCCTGGGAATACCTGGAGTCGTAGACCTATGTTTAACTTTTTTAAATTATACTAAACAAAGTTTATTTTACCTTTCAATTATGTTTTTATAACAGTAACTATAAGATCTTTCTCAGTTATAATCTTGAACCGCAAGTAAACGAACGTCTACAACCATACCACGTTGAAAACACCGGTTCTCGTCCGAACACCGCAGTCCAATAGTAACTTGCAAAATATAGCTAACTCGGCCCTTGCATGGACTCGGCTTAACCATATGACCCTCAATGCTAAAAAAACATGTGAATTAATTGTGAGTTGTAAGAAAAACAAGTCGATATTTAATCCTCTAATTATTAATAAATGTAGTGTTAACCAGGTTTGCCGTACTAAGCTCCTTGGAATTGTTATATGTGACAATTTATCATGGCAACCCCATATTGAGTCTTTGATAGCTAAATCAAACTCACGGTTATATTTCCTTAAACAATTGCGCCGGTCAGGTCTAGACGCCCAAGCCTTATGCTATTTCTATTGTTGTGTTATCAGACCTGTACTAGAATACGCCGTCCCCGTTTGGGGAACGTGCTTAACTAAATTGCAGTCTGACCAACTGGAAAGTATCCAACGAAGGGCGCTTAGAATCACGTTCCCAGAGCTCAGTTACAACAAAGCAATGGCTCAATGTAATGTGCCTGTGCTATGTGAACGTCGAACTAGACTGTGCAAGGATTACTATCAGAAACTTAAAAACCCTTCCCATAGACTACATCACCTTCTTCCAAAAGCGCCCAAATCTAGATACAATTTAAGACAAGTTAAAGAATTTTGCATTCCAAAAATAAAAACGGAACGATCAAAAAATTTTATTGTAAACTTTGGTCTCTTTCACAAGTGGTAAGCATACATATATATCCCTGCACAGTCGCTTCGTTCCCTGACTTGACTTCAGTTTGTCTGTTGTTCGATGTTTTTGTGTTATTTGATTTATATCGTTGATGGATTTGATATATTTTTTCATTTAAGTATAAGTATATATTTTTGTTTAATTCAACCCAAAAGTTGCAATAAAGTATTTTTTTTTATCAGTTTTTTTTTTATCAGTTAAACAACGTCGGGCCTGGTTAGTACTTGGATGGGAGACCGCCTGGGAATACCTGGTGTCGTAGACCTATGTTTAACTTTTTTAAATTATACTAAACAATGTTTATTTTACCTTTCAATTATGTTTTTATGACAGTAATTATAAGATCTTTCTAATTTATAATCTTGAACCGCAAGTAACCGAACGTCTACAACCATACCACGTTGAAAACACCGGTTCTCGTCCGAACACCGCAGTTAAACAACGTCGGGCCTGGTTAGTACTTGGATGGGAGACCGCCTGGGAATACCTGGTGTCGTAGACCTATGTTTAACTTTTTTAAATTATACTAAATAAAGTTTATTTTACCTTTCAATTATATTTTCATGACAGTAACTATAAGATCTTTCTAAGTTATAATCTTGAACCGCAAGTAACCGAATGTCTACAACCGTACCAGGTTGCCTAGCCTGTGAATATCTGTTGTCGTACACCTGTTTTTATCTTTTTAATAATCCTAAAATATAGTCTCCTTTAAGTGTTTCGATTTTCCAAAAATGTGTTTATACTGTTGATGATAGTATAAGTAAATAAATTCAAACTGTAACCGCAATTAATCGAAAGTTTTTCAACTAAACTGCATTGAAAACAACGGTTCTCGTCCGATCACTGAAGTTAAACAAGTTGTTGTTCAAAGACATGTTTGTTGTTGTATGTTGCTGCTGTGGTGACGGTACAAACGTCACTGTACTACGCGGGCGTCCACTTGTGTGCGCGTTTGATTCTTAGCAACAAAGCGGCCTGAATCTTTTGTACATGCCGCTAATGTGTTATGCTTCATTGTACAGTGTTATTCTTTCCTTTATATTATCTTTTTACGAACCTCAGTATAACTTTTTAAATTATACTAAACAAAGTTGAATTTACCTTTCAAGTATGTGTTTCTTCAACAGAAGTGGGTGTAAATATCAACGTCATGGTTTCAGCAGCTGCTAATTTCAATCCTAGAAAATGTTCTATAATAAATGAACAAAAGTATTAGGTTATAGGATATATGTGTTTATAGAGATTTTCACAGTGAATATAAGATTTATATATACTTTGAACCGCAAGTAACCGAACGTCTACAACCATACCATGTTGAAAACACCGGTTCTGGTCCAAACACCGCAGTTAAACAACGTCGGGCCTGGTTAGTACTTGGATGGGAGACCGCCTGGGAATACCTGGTGTCGTAGACCTATGTTTAACTTTTTTAAATTATACTAAACAATGTTTATTTTACCTTTCAATTATGTTTTTATGACAGTAACTATAAGATCTTTCTAAGTTATAATCTTGAACCGCAAGTAACCGAACGTCTACAACCATACCACGTTGAAAACACCGGTTCTCGTCCGAACACCGCAGTTAAACAACGTCGGGCCTGGTTAGTACTTGGATGGGAGACCGCCTGGGAATACCTGGTGTCGTAGACCTATGTTTAACTTTTTTAAATTATACTAAATAAAGTTTATTTTACCTTTCAATTATATTTTCATGACAGTAACTATAAGATCTTTCTAAGTTATAATCTTGAACCGCAAGTAACCGAATGTCTACAACCGTACCAGGTTGCCTAGCCTGTGAATATCTGTTGTCGTACACCTGTTTTTATCTTTTTAATAATCCTAAAATATAGTCTCCTTTAAGTGTTTCGATTTTCCAAAAATTTGTTTATACTGTTGATGATAGTATAAGTAAATAAATTCAAACTGTAACCGCAATTAATCGAAAGTTTTTCAACTAAACTGCATTGAAAACAACGGTTCTCGTCCGATCACTGAAGTTAAACAAGTTGTTGTTCAAAGACATGTTTGTTGTTGTATGTTGCTGCTGTGGTGACGGTACAAACGTCACTGGTATACATATGGAAAAAGAAATGGAGAGGATCGACATATCTGATTCTCCCCCAACACTAACAAAAATGGATTCTAAGCCAAACTCACAAACTGCTTGTTCTCCGCCAACCTTATTGAGAATCTGCGATGAATTCCCTTCAATAAATGAGCAACATCCTGGAACCTTTGATAAAAGGTTTAACAATATTATTGTCAACTATATGGAAGAAAACTATGAGCTTAAGCTACAAATTGTAAGAACAGAAAATGAAAATCTCAGAACAGAAAACAAATCACTAAACTCTGAGGTTGAGTCTCTGAAACAAAGGCATCTAAAAATACACTGTCCCCAAAAAAATGATGACATTTCTAAAATTAGAGCTGATATCGACAAATCTAATGAAAGAATGAAAAAATTGGAGAAGGAAAACAAAAATCTGAAACTTGACTTTGAGTCTTGGAGGTTATGGGAAAAACGGACAATGAACAAGGAAGAACAAATAAAGACATTACGTCAACAAGTTACAGAAACGGAGCGTAGCTTATCCATAGCTAAAGACGAAATATATGAACTAAAAAGAACGCAAATTGCCATCGACACCTCAGATTTTGAACTACAACGTAGGACGAGAAAACAAATAATGGAAAGTCACACAAGTTCTACGACAACGCAAACAAGGAAAGTTTCTTCTAACACAAACGATTCTATTACACAAACTGAACAATTGATTGATAATCTGTTTGAGGAGCTTACCAACAGGCAGCCATCTTCTACTCCTTCAAAACTGACCAAATCAAAATCATCTGCGTCTGCTGCATACCAGGATCAACTAAGCCAATATAGAAACAAACACAAACAGATACACTCCGATACAGCTTTAGATAAAAAAATCTTGATTATTGGAGATTCGATGATAAAACAGTTTAAACCAAAACGACTTAGCAGGTCAACAAATCTGAACGTAATCTGTCAGACAATGAGAGGCGCGAAAATTGATGACATTGCACACAAGGCAGCAGTACTGTCAACAGAACATAATGTGGATAGAATTATTCTACACGCGGGAACTAATAACTCCTCAGATGACCCAGCCACTATTGCAGTAAAAATATCATCTCTCGGAGAATCTTTACAACCGAGAAGAGTAACAATCTCCTCGATAATTCATCGAAAACATGAATCTCTTACAGAATCTAAGCGTATAAACGATGCCAATGACAAGATACGAGCAGTTGCTAGACAGCGAAATTGGGGCTTTTTTGACAATAGTTGTATCATGTCAAAACACCTGTCTTCGGATGGAACTCACCTAAACCAAATTGGAGTTGGGTCATTTGCCAAAAATGTTATAAACCACATCAATGGAAATTCGTGCGACGAATCTTTGTCTGTACCTGTGCCTGACATACACAAGCCACAGTCGTCGATTTTTCATCGTGCGAATATGTATCAACGACAAACGGAAGCAAATCGTCCATTGGAGAATCATCAATTTCTACAAATAAAACCCCACAGAGACCAAATACACCAAGAGTGGAGCCAGTACCTGGACACAGTCCGCCGACTGCAAAAGGACACAGCGCCATAAGTACTCATTTTTCTAAATTAAAATTATGTGTACTTAATGCTCGATCCACGCAACGCAAAGCCTCAAGAAAAGGAGTGGAGCAAGTATCTGGAAATGGTGAGACGAGTACTAAATCCACAGAAAAGCATAGGTCTATAGAAAAAGCACATCTTAATTTTGGCGTTCTAAATGCACGTTCACTGCGTAACAAGTGTGATGAATTTGTGGACTTAGTTGTTAGCTATAATCTAGATGTAGTGGCGGTGTCTGAAACCTGGTTAAGACCAGATGATGATCTTGTGATTGGAGATTTAACTCCACTAGGATATCGCTTTGTGCATGTCCCTAGGGTGGACAAAACTGGGGGTGGTGTTGGAATTCTGTCTAAGTCAAGCTTAGTTGTTAACTTGAAAACGGATGTACATACATATGCATCATTTGAGGCTATACATGTGCATATTACGTCTAACTCGAAATCTCTTCGTTTAGTTAACATATATCGACCACCAACCTTGTCTGTTACAGAGTTCCTAAATGATTTTGAAAAAATGTTGTTTGACTTTATTCTCTTTTCGTCTGAAATTGTTTTCTGCGGAGACTTTAATATCCATATGGATAATAAAAAAAATGTGGCAGCGGATAGATTTAAAACACTGCTTAGATCGTTTGGTCTCCAGCAGCATATAAATGAACCCACACACTGTAGTGGGCACTGCCTCGACCTTATCATCACTAGAGATGATCTACTTCTCTCGGATGTAAAGATACACCCTGGCCTGTCAGATCATTTTGTCATATTTTGCAAGTTTGATCTTAAACGGCCCACAACACACAAAACTGTAAGAAAAAGTCGCAACCTAAAACAAATTGATATTGATAAATTCACAAATGACAATAAAGCCTGTGTGTCTAATATAACTGATGTAAGTGTAATTCTTGAAGACAGTGTAGAAAGCTATTCTGATCTCAGAGCTGTACTTGATTTACATGCGCCAGTTCAGAACAAAACAATTAGGCAAAAGGAAGCTAAACCGTGGTATACCGATGAAATTCGATCTGAAAGGAAAGTACGTCGTCAACTTGAACGTAAATGGATGAAATCAAAGCTTCCTAAGGATAGACAGGAATACTGTGTTCAAAGATGCGTTGTAAATGGACTGATTGAAAAGGCCAAGACGCGGTATTACTCTAGTCTGGTTAGTGACTGCACAGGTGATCAAAAGAAACTTTTCAATATAGTAAATAAACTTTTACATCACTCCAAGTCATCGGTCCTTCCTTCGTCTGTCTCCGATGAAGCTCTTGCTGAAAGATTTTCTATGTTTTTTGTAAATAAAATTAAATCAATTCGTGATTCACTAGAAAATGAAAATACTGGCGAAGTTATAACTGCTTCTGATAAATGTAATATATCTTATGGTTTAACTAGGTCTATACGGTTTTCTCAGTTCGAACCTGCAAGTGATGAGGAAATTTTAAAAATTGTCAAAAATTCTCCCTCTAAATCATGTGCACTTGACCCGGTACCAACTTCACTGATTAAGAAATGTACTTCTGCATTTATTCCATTAATCACACATATTGTTAATAAGTCTCTTGAAAGTGGTTCTTTCCCAGAGTCTCTAAAAGTCACCCATGTTCGACCCACATTGAAAAAAACAGGTCTAGATCCCGAGATTCTGAAAAACTACAGACCTATCTCGAATCTTAGTTTTTTAGGAAAAATAATTGAGAAGGTTGTTTCTAAACGGATTTTGTCGCATGTACAAAAACATGGCCTACTTGATCCGTATCAATCTGCCTACAAAGCGCATCACAGTACTGAAACGGCATTACTTCGTGTAAATAATGACATCCTACGTGGGATGGATGATGGAAAGCTAACTGCTCTAGTATTATTAGATTTAAGTGCAGCATTTGATACGGTTGATCATTCTGTGTTGCTAAATAGACTCAGTACTTATATTGGTATTGAAGGAAATGCACTTGATTGGTGTCGGTCATATTTGGAAAAACGACCTCAACACGTATGTATTGGTGATGCTATTTCAAAAGCTTCTTTTCTAACCTTTTCGGTACCACAAGGATCTGTTCTTGGGCCGCAATGGTTTACTATTTATTTACACCCGATACGGGATATCATAAGTAAATATGATCTGTGCTATCATGTTTATGCTGATGATACTCAGATTTATATTTCTTTTAAACCTACTATGAAACACAGTGACATTTCTTTGGAATTGCTCCAACATTGTATCTATGAATTGCGTGTCTGGATGAAAAACAACTTTCTTAAATTAAATGATGAAAAAACAGAATTTGTTCTCTTTGGATCAAAACAGCAGTTGGAAAAACTGCCACCAAGCTTTATTCACATTGGTGAAACCCAAATTGACCCGGCTAGGCAGGTTAGAAATCTTGGGTTTGAAATGGATGTGAGTATGACTATGATTTCTCATATCTCAAAAACTATTTCTGCGTCGTCTTTTCACTTGCGAAACATTCGAAGGATTCGTAAGTTTATAAATGAGACAGCAGCTAAACAACTTGTTCATGCTTTTGTCACTTCACGACTAGATATGGGAAACTCTTTGCTATACGGGCTACCACAAAAACAACTCCACAGGCTCCAACTGATTCAAAATACAGCGGCACGAGTTGTTAAAAAATTACCAAGATATGGACACATATCAAATACTTTGGAAATATTGCATTGGCTCCCTGTTAGGTACCGCATTGTTTTTAAAATATTACTCTTTGTTTTTAAGTATATAAATGGCATGGCTCCTGAATATATTTCTGACATGCTTAGGCTGTATGTTCCCGGACGTAATCTGCGCTCTAGTGACTCGCTGCTTCTACATCAGCCTAAGTCTCACCACTCATGGGGTGACAGAGCATTCTCCGTTACTGCTCCTCGTCTGTGGAATGCTCTACCGAGCTCTATAAGATTTTGCAAAACTGTTGATACTTTTAAAAAATTATTAAAAACACATTTATTCATTAAGGCATATGGAAATCATGAGGTTTCTTAAAGTTGTTTAGACTTAGAATTGTTTTGTATACCTTTTCCTGGCCAGCATTCTCTTTGGGGTGCCTCTGTCTTGGTTGTTGTCTCTGAGCACCCGGTCGTCTGTGGCAAGGCAAATGTGTATCCTGCTCCTTTGTTTGGTCACCTAGGTAGGGGTCCGGGACCGCGACAGAATGACAACGGATGGGGACCCTCCAAAGAAATTGCATTTTATTTGCCAGGAATTTGTATGATTTATTTCTTTTTTATTTTTAAATGCGCCTTGAGCACTCTGGAGTGGTATGTGCGCTATAAAAATCTTATTATTATTATTATTATTACTGTACTACGCGGGCGTCCACTTGTGTGCGCGTTTGATTCTTAGCAACAAAGCGGCCTGAATTTTTTGTACATGCCGCTAATGTGTTATGCTTCATTGTACAGTGTTATTGTTTCCTTTATATTATCTTTTTAAGAACCTCAGTATAACTTTTTAAATTATACTAAACAAAGTTGAATTTACCTTTCAAGTATGTGTTTCTTCAACAGAAGTGGGTGTAAATACCAACGTCATGGTTTCAGCAGCTGCTAATTTCAATCCTAGAAAATGTTCTATAATAAATGAACAAAACTATTAGGTTATAGGATATATATGTTTATAGAGATTTTGACAGTGAATATAAGATGTATATATACTTGAACCGCAAGTAACCGAACGTCTACAACCATACCACGTTGAAAACACCGGTTCTCGTCCGAACACCGCAGTTAAACAACGTCGGGCCTGGTTAGTACTTGGATGGGAGACCGCCTGGGAATACCTGGTGTCGTAGACCTATGTTTAACTTTTTTAAATTATACTAAACAATGTTTATTTTACCTTTCAATTATGTTTTTTGACAGTAACTATAAGATCTTTCTCAGTTATAATCTTGAACCGCAAGTAACCGAATGTCTACAACCATACCACGTTGAAAACACCGGTTCTCGTCCGAACACCGCAGTTAAACAACGTCGGGCCTGGTTAGTACTTGGATGGGAGACCGCCTGGGAATACCTGGTGTCGTAGACCTATGTTTAACTTTTTTAAATTATACTAAATAAAGTTTATTTTACCTTTCAATTATATTTTCATGACAGTAACTATAAGATCTTTCTAAGTTATAATCTTGAACCGCAAGTAACCGAATGTCTACAACCGTACCAGGTTGCCTAGCCTGTGAATATCTGTTGTCGTACACCTGTTTTTATCTTTTTAATAATCCTAAAATATAGTCTCCTTTAAGTGTTTCGATTTTCCAAAAATGTGTTTATACTGTTGATGATAGTATAAGTAAATAAATTCAAACTGTAACCGCAATTAATCGAAAGTTTTTCAACTAAACTGCATTGAAAACAACGGTTCTCGTCCGATCACTGAAGTTAAACAAGTTGTTGTTCAAAGACATGTTTGTTGTTGTATGTTGCTGCTGTGGTGACGGTACAAACGTCACTGTACTACGCGGGCGTCCACTTGTGTGCGCGTTTGATTCTTAGCAACAAAGCGGCCTGAATCTTTTGTACATGCCGCAATGTGTTATGCTTCATTGTACAGTGTTATTGTTTCCTTTATATTATCTTTTTAAGAACCTCAGTATAACTTTTTAAATTATACTAAACAAAGTTGAATTTACCTTTCAAGTATGTGTTTCTTCAACAGAAGTGGGTGTAAATACCAACGTCATGGTTTCAGCAGCTGCTAATTTCAATCCTAGAAAATGTTCTATAATAAATGAACAAAACTATTAGGTTATAGGATATATATGTTTATAGAGATTTTGACAGTGAATATAAGATGTATATATACTTGAACCGCAAGTAACCGAACGTCTACAACCATACCACGTTGAAAACACCGGTTCTCGTCCGAACACCGCAGTTAAACAACGTCGGGCCTGGTTAGTACTTGGATGGAAGACCGCCTGGGAATACCTGGTGTCGTAGACCTATGTTTAACTTTTTTAAATTATACTAAACAATGTTTATTTTACCTTTCAATTATGTTTTTTGACAGTAACTATAAGTTCTTTCTCAGTTATAATCTTGAACCGCAAGTAACCGAATGTCTACAACCGTACCAGGTTGCCTAGCCTGTGAATATCTGTTGTCGTACACCTGTTTTTATCTTTTTAATAATCCTAAAATATAGTCTCGTTTAAGTGTTTCTATTTTCCAAAAATGTGTTTATACTGTTGATGATAGTATAAGTAAATAAATTCAAACTGTAACCGCAATTAATCGAAAGTTTTTCAACTAAACTGCATTGAAAACAACGGTTCTCGTCCGATCACTGAAGTTAAACAAGTTGTTGTTCAAAGACATGTTTGTTGTTGTATGTTGCTGCTGTGGTGACGGTACAAACGTCACTGTACTACGCGGTCGTCCACTTGTGTGCGCGTTTGATTCTTAGCAACAACGCGGCCTGAATCTTTTGTACATGCCGCTATTGTGTTATGCTTCTTTGTACAGTGTTATTGTTTCCTTTATATTATCTTTTTAAGAACCTCAGTATAACTTTTTAAATTATACTAAACAAAGTTGAATTTACCTTTCAAGTATGTGTTTCTTCAACAGAAGTGGGTGTAAATACCAACGTCATGGTTTCAGCAGCTGCTAATTTCAATCCTAGAAAATGTTCTATAATAAATGAACAAAACTATTAGGTTATAGGATATATATGTTTATAGAGATTTTGACAGTGAATATAAGATGTATATATACTTGAACCGCAAGTAACCGAACGTCTACAACCATACCACGTTGAAAACACCGGTTCTCGTCCGAACACCGCAGTTAAACAACGTCGGGCCTGGTTAGTACTTGGATGGGAGACCGCCTGGGAATACCTGGTGTCGTTTCAAGTTTCAAGTTTCAAGTTTATTGTTTCACACAATACAATACAATAGAACAGTAACATAAATTAATAAAAACAATTGTGTGAGGAGGACGCATTAAGCCAAGGCTTTAAGTTTGGTCCTCCAGATAATTAATATATTTAATTATTTAATTTAAGTGAGAGAACAAAAATAAACTTCTTTCTTTCGTCAAATTGACAAATAAAATTAAACAAAAGGCACAAAAAAGAAAAAAAAAACAGTCTTAAGGCAATTGTGAATTACTAATGTTCTCAATAGTTTGAAATAAGTGTTTGTTTGTATTTTGTTTTAAATGTATTTATGATGGTTATTGCTTTTAGATTGAGCGGTAAGTTGTTCCATATATACGGTCCATTGTAAATAAAAGATGTTCTTCTAAGTAATATGGTATGCTTTTCGTATATCATATTTTTTGCAGTTGAAGATCTGGTGTTGTAAGAATGATTAAAATTTTGAAAATAGGAGTAAAATTGAGTTGGTAATTTATTATGATTTAGGCGGAACATGAATAAAGCTGTTTGGAGTTTATTTATATCAAATATATTTAAAGTATTGAGAGAATAAAAAAGTGGTTTAGTATGAGATTTTGGAGGTGCTCCCGAACAGATTCTGATAGCCTTTTTTTGTAATTTAAAGAGAGAATTAATTTTCGTGTTATCAGAACCTGTCCAGGGGCAGCATCCAGTAAATTTATCTACAGTTGTAGCCCAAGCAACATTGCAGTATGATAAATAGGGTAAAATAAGAGTATTATACAGGGAAAATAAGATGTTTAAAGGAAGTATGTACTTCAATTTACTTAAAATTCCAACGTTTCTCGAGATTATTTTAGTTAAATATGTTATGTGAGGTTTCCAATTTAGTTCCGAGTCAATAGTGACTCCAAGAAATTTTAAGTTTTCTGTTCTCTTTATTTGGTTGCCATTGATATATAATTGCTCTGTTAGCTGTTTGTTACTTTTTTTATTAATATTAAAATAAATATAATTTGTTTTAGAAATATTCAATGATAACTTATTTGCTTTAAACCAAAGAGACACTTTGTTAAGTTCATTATTAATTATAGATACAAGATTATTTTTGTTTTCGTGAGAAATAATAACATTTGTGTCATCTGCAAATAAGATAAAATTAAATAATTTTGAAACATTTGGAAGATCATTAACGTAAATTAAAAAGAGTAGTGGGCCAAGGATTGACCCTTGTGGTACCCCACAGGTAACATGCAAGAGTTGAGAATTGGTTGAGTTTATTGATGTATATTGTTGGCGAAATGAAAAGTAGTCTTTTAAAAGTAGTAGTGGAAGACCTCTGACACCATAATTCGATAATTTAGAAATAATAATGTTATGATTTATGGTGTCAAATGCTTTTGACAAATCTAAAAAAATACCGATAGTATGGTGCTTGTTTGCAAGTGATTTAGTTATTTTTTCATGTAAGTGGAGAAGTGCGAGATCTGTGGAATGTGATTTTCGAAAGCCATATTGATTGTTGTATATAATATTATGTTTTGTGAAAAAAGAAATTAGACGAGCATATATTAGCTTTTCAAATATTTTTGAAAAACATGGAAGTAAAGCAATCGGTCTATAATTTGAAAATTTATGGGGGTCATCTTTTTTAAAAATAGGCACAATTTTGGCAACTTTTAGCGCATTAGGAAATTTCCCACATTTAAATGAAAGGTTAAAGATGTGACATAAAGTTTTAGAAATAAACGGAGAAATTTGTTTAATAACGTTGGAATGTATTTCATCTACACCAGGACTTTTATTATTTTTGAGCTCTTCGGTTGCATTAATTATGTCTCTTTCAGTGATTGGTGAAAGGAACATGGAGTGATTGTTGGGTTGGTTTAAAAATGTTGAAAAGTTTGAATGAGATGAGTTAATTGATTGTGAAAGTGTATGGCCAGTATCAACAAAATATTTATTAAATTTATTAGCAATTTGAATTTCGTCATCAATTTTTATGTTGTTTTCTAAAAAATATGTTGGAAGTTTACTTTTTATATTTCTGCCAAGAGCTGAATTTATAGTTTGCCATGTTTTCTTAATATCATTTTTATGTGTGTCAAATTGCTTTTTGTAATGTATACTACGTGCTATTCTTATTAGATTAGTTAATTTGTTTCTATAATCAGTATATTTAGTTTTATCAGTGGCTTTGCCAGATTGTATATATCTTTTATATAGTTTATTTCGTTTGTTTATGGAGTTGATAATGCCATTTGTTATCCATGGTTTGTTTTGCTTGCAAAAATTTATTTTTTTTTTACATATTCTAATGTGTTTATCATAAATGTTCATAAATTTAGTGTGAAAAGAATTATAAGCTTTATCCAGGTCATCTGTAATCGAAATTATTTCTGACCAGTCAGTATTTTGTAATTCAATGCCTAGTGATGAAGTGGTAGTGTCATTGATTACTCTTTTAAATATATATTTTTGGTCATTCATTTTATTAGACGGTTTGGATGTATGAGAAATAAAAAATATAGGTAAATGGTCAGTAATGTCACAATACAGTAATCCTGAAAAAATATCTTCATGAAAATTGTTAGAGTAGATATGGTCAATTAACGTAGCAGATGTACGGGTGAGACGGGTGGGTCTGTCTATTACGGGAAATAAATTAGCTGAATATATACAATTTAAAAAATCTGATGTTAGTGTATGGGAACTGAATTTAAGCAAATCAATATTAAAATCTCCACAAGCATAAAAACTTTTTTTTTCTGTGTTGATTACTTCAAATAATAGTGATATGTTTTTATTAAAAGTTTTTATGGATTTTTCTGGTGGTCGGTATATTACTGAGAAAATATAATTTTTTGGTTTTAATTCTATTTCAATGCAGATATTTTCAGCTTCATTATTAATTAAAGAACTCAAATCGTCGTATACCTATGTTTAACTTTTTTAAATTATACTAAATAAAGTTTATTTTACCTTTCAATTATGTTTTTTGACAGTAACTATAAGATCTTTCTCAGTTATAATCTTGAACCGCAAGTAACCGAATGTCTACAACCATACCACGTTGAAAACACCGGTTCTCGTCCGAACACCGCAGCTAAACAACGTCGGGCCTGGTTAGTACTTGGATGGAAGACCGCCTGGGAATACCTGGTGTCGTAGACCTATGTTTAACTTTTTTAAATTATACTAAACAATGTTTATTTTACCTTTCAATTATGTTTTTTGACAGTAACTATAAGTTCTTTCTCAGTTATAATCTTGAACCGCAAGTAACCGAATGTCTACAACCGTACCAGGTTGCCTAGCCTGTGAATATCTGTTGTCGTACACCTGTTTTTATCTTTTTAATAATCCTAAAATATAGTCTCGTTTAAGTGTTTCTATTTTCCAAAAATGTGTTTATACTGTTGATGATAGTATAAGGAAATAAATTCTAACTGTAACCGCAATTAATCGAAAGTTTTTCAACTAAACTGCATTGAAAACAACGGTTCTCGTCCGATCACTGAAGTTAAACAAGTTGTTGTTCAAAGACATGTTTGTTGTTGTATGTTGCTGCTGTGGTGACGGTACAAACGTCACTGTACTACGCGGGCGTCCACTTGTGTGCGCGTTTGATTCTTAGCAACAAAGCGGCCTGAATCTTTTGTACATGCCGCTATTTGTGTTATGCTTCTTTGTACAGTGTTATTGTTTCCTTTATATTATCTTTTTAAGAACCTCAGTATAACTTTTTAAATTATACTAAACAAAGTTGAATTTACCTTTCAAGTATGTGTTTCTTCAACAGAAGTGGGTGTAAATACCAACGTCATGGTTTCAGCAGCTGCTAATTTCAATCCTAGAAAATGTTCTATAATAAATGAACAAAACTATTAGGTTATAGGATATATATGTTTATAGAGATTTTGACAGTGAATATAAGATGTATATATACTTGAACCGCAAGTAACCGAACGTCTACAACCATACCACGTTGAAAACACCGGTTCTCGTCCGAACACCGCAGTTAAACAACGTCGGGCCTGGTTAGTACTTGGATGGGAGACCGCCTGGGAATACCTGGTGTCGTAGACCTATGTTTAACTTTTTTAAATTATACTAAACAAAGTTTATTTTACCTTTCAATTATGTTTTTATGACAGTAACTATAAGATCTTTCTAAGTTATAATCTTGAACCGCAAGTAACCGAACGTCTACAACCATACCATGTTGAAAACACCGGTTCTCGTCCGAACACCGCAGTTAAACAACGTCGGGCCTGGTTAGTACTTGGATGGGAGACCGCCTGGGAATACCTGGTATCGTAGACCTATGTTTAACTTTTTTAAATTATACTAAATAAAGTTTATTTTACCTTTCAATTATATTTTTATGACAGTAACTATAAGATCTTTCTAAGTTATAATCTTGAACCGCAAGTAACCGAACGTCTACAACCATACCACGTTGAAAACACCGGTTCTCCTCCGAACACCGCAGTTAAACAACGTCGGGCCTTGGATGTTAGTGTATGGGAACTGAATTTAAGAAAATCAATATTAAAATCTCCACAAGCATAAAAACTTTTTTTTTCTGTGTTGATTACTTCAAATAATAGTGATATGTTTTCATTAAAAGTTTTTATGGATTTTTCTGGTGGTCGGTATATTACTGAGAAAATATAATTTTTTGGTTTTAATTCTATTTCAATGCAGATATTTTCAGCTTCATTATTAATTAAAGAACTCAAATCGTCGTATACCTATGTTTAACTTTTTTAAATTATACTAAACAATTTTTATTTTACCTTTCAATTATGTTTTTTGACAGTAACTATAAGATCTTTCTCAGTTATAATCTTGAACCGCAAGTAACCGAATGTCTACAACCACACCACGTTGAAAACACCGGTTCTCGTCCGAACACCGCAGCTAAACAACGTCGGGCCTGGTTAGTACTTGGATGGAAGACCGCCTGGGAATACCTGGTGTCGTAGACCTATGTTTAACTTTTTTAAATTATACTAAACAATGTTTATTTTACCTTTCAATTATGTTTTTTGACAGTAACTATAAGTTCTTTCTCAGTTATAATCTTGAACCGCAAGTAACCGAATGTCTACAACCGTACCAGGTTGCCTAGCCTGTGAATATCTGTTGTCGTACACCTGTTTTTATCTTTTTAATAATCCTAAAATATAGTCTCGTTTAAGTGTTTCTATTTTCCAAAAATGTGTTTATACTGTTGATGATAGTATAAGGAAATAAATTCTAACTGTAACCGCAATTAATCGAAAGTTTTTCAACTAAACTGCATTGAAAACAACGGTTCTCGTCCGATCACTGAAGTTAAACAAGTTGTTGTTCAAAGACATGTTTGTTGTTGTATGTTGCTGCTGTGGTGACGGTACAAACGTCACTGTACTACGCGGGCGTCCACTTGTGTGCGCGTTTGATTCTTAGCAACAAAGCGGCCTGAATCTTTTGTACATGCCGCTATTTGTGTTATGCTTCTTTGTACAGTGTTATTGTTTCCTTTATATTATCTTTTTAAGAACCTCAGTATAACTTTTTAAATTATACTAAACAAAGTTGAATTTACCTTTCAAGTATGTGTTTCTTCAACAGAAGTGGGTGTAAATACCAACGTCATGGTTTCAGCAGCTGCTAATTTCAATCCTAGAAAATGTTCTATAATAAATGAACAAAACTATTAGGTTATAGGATATATATGTTTATAGAGATTTTGACAGTGAATATAAGATGTATATATACTTGAACCGCAAGTAACCGAACGTCTACAACCATACCACGTTGAAAACACCGGTTCTCGTCCGAACACCGCAGTTAAACAACGTCGGGCCTGGTTAGTACTTGGATGGGAGACCGCCTGGGAATACCTGGTGTCGTAGACCTATGTTTAACTTTTTTAAATTATACTAAACAAAGTTTATTTTACCTTTCAATTATGTTTTTATGACAGTAACTATAAGATCTTTCTAAGTTATAATCTTGAACCGCAAGTAACCGAACGTCTACAACCATACCATGTTGAAAACACCGGTTCTCGTCCGAACACCGCAGTTAAACAACGTCGGGCCTGGTTAGTACTTGGATGGGAGACCGCCTGGGAATACCTGGTGTCGTAGACCTATGTTTAACTTTTTTAAATTATACTAAACAATGTTTATTTTACCTTTCAATTATGTTTTTATGACAGTAACTATAAGATCTTTCTAAGTTATAATGTTGAACCGCAAGTAACCGAACGTCTACAACCATACCACGTTGAAAACACCGGTTCTCGTCCAAACACCGCAGTTAAACAACGTCGGGCCTGGTTAGTACTTGGATAGGAGACCGCCTGGGAATACCTGGTGTCGTAGACCTATGTTTAACTTTTTTAAATTATAATAAACAATGTTTATTTTACCTTTCAATTATGTTTTTTGACAGCAACTATAAGATCTTTCTCAGTTATAATCTCGAACCGCAAGTAACCGAATGTCTACAACCATACCACGTTGAAAACACCGGTTCTCGTCCGAAAACCGCAGTTAAACAACGTCGGGCCTGGTTAGTACTTGGATGGGAGACCGCCTGGGAATACCTGGTGTCGTAGCCCTATGTTTAACTTTTTTAAATTATACTAAATAAAGTTTATTTTACCTTTCAATTATATTTTTATGACAGTAACTATAAGATCTTTCAAAGTTATAATCTTGAACCGCAAGTAACCGAATGTCTACAACCGTACCAGGTTGCCTAGCCTGTGAATATCTGTTGTCGTACACCTGTTTTTATCTTTATAATAATCCTAAAATATAGTCTCGTTTAAGTGTTTCTATTTTCCAAAAATGTGTTTATACTGTTGATGATAGTATAAGTAAATAAATTCAAACTGTAACCGCAATTAATCGAAAGTTTTTCAACTAAACTGCATTGAAAACAACGGTTCTCGTCCGATCACTGAAGTTAAACAAGTTGTTGTTCAAAGACATGTTTGTTGTTGTATGTTGCTGCTGTGGTGACGGTACAAACGTCACTGTACTACGCGGGCGTCCACTTGTGTGCGCGTTTGATTCTTAGCAACAACGCGGCCTGAATCTTTTGTACATGCCGCTATTGTGTTATGCTTCTTTGTACAGTGTTATTGTTTCCTTTATATTATCTTTTTAAGAACCTCAGTATAACTTTTTAAATTATACTAAACAAAGTTGAATTTACCTTTCAAGTATGTGTTTCTTCAACAGAAGTGGGTGTAAATACCAACGTCATGGTTTCAGCAGCTGCTAATTTCAATCCTAGAAAATGTTCTATAATAAATGAACAAAACTATTAGGTTATAGGATATATATGTTTATAGAGATTTTGACAGTGAATATAAGATGTATATATACTTGAACCGCAAGTAACCGAACGTCTACAACCATACCACGTTGAAAACACCGGTTCTCGTCCGAACACCGCAGTTAAACAACGTCGGGCCTGGTTAGTACTTGGATGGGAGACCGCCTGGGAATACCTGGTGTCGTAGACCTATGTTTAACTTTTTTAAATTATACTAAACAAAGTTTATTTTACCTTTCAATTATGTTTTTATGACAGTAACTATAAGATCTTTCTAAGTTATAATCTTGAACCGCAAGTAACCGAACGTCTACAACCATACCATGTTGAAAACACCGGTTCTCGTCCGAACACCGCAGTTAAACAACGTCGGGCCTGGTTAGTACTTGGATGGGAGACCGCCTGGGAATACCTGGTGTCGTAGACCTATGTTTAACTTTTTTAAATTATACTAAACAATGTTTATTTTACCTTTCAATTATGTTTTTATGACAGTAACTATAAGATCTTTCTAAGTTATAATGTTGAACCGCAAGTAACCGAACGTCTACAACCATACCACGTTGAAAACACCGGTTCTCGTCCAAACACCGCAGTTAAACAACGTCGGGCCTGGTTAGTACTTGGATAGGAGACCGCCTGGGAATACCTGGTGTCGTAGACCTATGTTTAACTTTTTTAAATTATAATAAACAATGTTTATTTTACCTTTCAATTATGTTTTTTGACAGCAACTATAAGATCTTTCTCAGTTATAATCTCGAACCGCAAGTAACCGAATGTCTACAACCATACCACGTTGAAAACACCGGTTCTCGTCCGAAAACCGCAGTTAAACAACGTCGGGCCTGGTTAGTACTTGGATGGGAGACCGCCTGGGAATACCTGGTGTCGTAGCCCTATGTTTAACTTTTTTAAATTATACTAAATAAAGTTTATTTTACCTTTCAATTATATTTTTATGACAGTAACTATAAGATCTTTCAAAGTTATAATCTTGAACCGCAAGTAACCGAATGTCTACAACCGTACCAGGTTGCCTAGCCTGTGAATATCTGTTGTCGTACACCTGTTTTTATCTTTATAATAATCCTAAAATATAGTCTCGTTTAAGTGTTTCTATTTTCCAAAAATGTGTTTATACTGTTGATGATAGTATAAGTAAATAAATTCAAACTGTAACCGCAATTAATCGAAAGTTTTTCAACTAAACTGCATTGAAAACAACGGTTCTCGTCCGATCACTGAAGTTAAACAAGTTGTTGTTCAAAGACATGTTTGTTGTTGTATGTTGCTGCTGTGGTGACGGTACAGACGTCACTGTACTACGCGGGCGTCCACTTGTGTGCGCGTTTGATTCTTAGCAACAACGCGGCCTGAATCTTTTGTACATGCCGCTATTGTGTTATGCTTCTTTGTACAGTGTTATTGTTTCCTTTATATTATCTTTTTAAGAACCTCAGTATAACTTTTTAAATTATACTAAACAAAGTTGAATTTACCTTTCAAGTATGTGTTTCTTCAACAGAAATGGGTGTAAATACCAACGTCATGGTTTCAGCAGCTGCTAATTTCAATCCTAGAAAATGTTCTATAATAAATGAACAAAACTATTAGGTTATAGGATATATATGTTTATATAGATTTTGACAGTGAATATAAGATTTATATATACTTGAACCGCAAGTAACCGAACGTCTACAATCATACCACGTTGAAAACACCGGTTCTCGTCCGAACACCGCAGTTAAACAACGTCGGGCCTCGTTAGTACTTGGATGGGAGACCGCCTGGGAATACCTGGTGTCGTAGACCTATGTTTAACTTTTTTAAATTATACTAAACAAAGTTTATTTTACCTTTCAATTATGTTTTTATGACAGTAACTATAAGATCTTTCTAAGTTATAATCTTGAACCGCAAGTAACCGAACGTCTACAACCATACCACGTTGAAAACACCGGTTCTCCTCCGAACACCGCAGTTAAACAACGTCGGGCCTGGTTAGTACTTGGATGGGAGACCGCCTGGGAATACCTTGTGTCGTAGACCTATGTTTAACTTTTTTAAATTATACTAAACAATGTTTATTTTACCTTTCAATTATGTTTTTTGACAGTAACTATAAGATCTTTCTCAGTTATAATCTTGAACCGCAAGTAACCGAATGTCTACAACCATACCACGTTGAAAACACCGGTTCTCGTCCGAACACCGCAGTTAAACAACGTCGGGCCTGGTTAGTACTTGGATGGGAGACCGCCTGGGAATACCTGGTGTCGTAGACCTATGTTTAACTTTTTTAAATTATACTAAATAAAGTTTATTTTACCTTTCAATTATATTTTTATGACAGTAACTATAAGATCTTTCTAAGTTATAATCTTGAACCGCAAGTAACCGAACGTCTACAACCATACCACGTTGAAAACACCGGTTCTCGTCCGAACACCGCAGTTAAACAACGTCGGGCCTGGTTAGTACTTGGATGGGAGACCGCCTGGGAATACCTGGTGTCGTAGACCTATGTTTAACTTTTTTAAATTATACTAAACAATGTTTATTTTACCTTTCAATTATGTTTTTATGACAGTAACTATAAGATCTTTCTAAGTTATAATGTTGAACCGCAAGTAACCGAACGTCTACAACTATACCACGTTGAAAACACCGGTTCTCGTCCGAACACCGCAGTTAAACAACGTCGGGCCTGGTTAGTACTTGGATGGGAGACCGCCTGGGAATACCTGGTGTCGTAGACCTATGTTTAACTTTTTTAAATTATACTAAACAATGTTTATTTTACCTTTCAATTTTGTTTTTATGACAGTAACTATAAGATCTTTCTAAGTTATAATCTTGAACCGCAAGTAACCGAACGTCTACAACCATACCACGTTGAAAACACCGGTTCTCGTCCGAACACCGCAGTTAAACAACGTCGGGCCTGGTTAGTACTTGGATGGGAGACCGCCTGGGAATACCTGGTGTCGTAGACCTATGTTTAACTTTTTTAAATTATACTAAATAAAGTTTATTTTACCTTTCAATTATATTTTTATGACAGTAACTATAAGATCTTTCAAAGTTATAATCTTGAACCGCAAGTAACCGAATGTCTACAACCGTACCAGGTTGCCTAGCCTGTGAATATCTGTTGTCGTACACCTGTTTTTATCTTTTTAATAATCCTAAAATATAGTCTCGTTTAAGTGTTTCTATTTTCCAAAAATGTGTTTATACTGTTGATGATAGTATAAGTTAAGTAAATAAATTCAAACTGTAACCGCAATTAATCGAAAGTTTTTCAACTAAACTGCATTGAAAACAACGGTTCTCGTCCGATCACTGAAGTTAAACAAGTTGTTGTTCAAAGACATGTTTGTTGTTGTATGTTGCTGCTGTGGTGACGGTACAAACGTCACTGTACTACGCGGGCGTCCACTTGTGTGCGCGTTTGATTCTTAGCAACAACGCGGCCTGAATCTTTTGTACATGCCGCTATTGTGTTATGCTTCTTTGTACAGTGTTATTGTTTCCTTTATATTATCTTTTTAAGAACCTCAGTATAACTTTTTAAATTATACTAAACAAAGTTGAATTTACCTTTCAAGTATGTGTTTCTTCAACAGAAGTGGGTGTAAATACCAACGTCATGGTTTCAGCAGCTGCTAATTTCAATCCTAGAAAATGTTCTATAATAAATGAACAAAACTATTAGGTTATAGGATATATATGTTTATAAGAGATTTTGACAGTGAATATAAGATTTATATATACTTGAACCGCAAGTAACCGAACGTCTACAATCATACCACGTTGAAAATACCGGTTCTCGTCCGAACACCGCAGTTAAACAACGTCGGGCCTCGTTAGTACTTGGATGGGAGACCGCCTGGGAATACCTGGTGTCGTAGACCTATGTTTAACTTTTTTAAATTATACTAAACAAAGTTTATTTTACCTTTCAATTATGTTTTTATGACAGTAACTATAAGATCTTTCTAAGTTATAATCTTGAACCGCAAGTAACCGAACGTCTACAACCATACCACGTTGAAAACACCGGTTCTCCTCCGAACACCGCAGTTAAACAACGTCGGGCCTGGTTAGTACTTGGATGGGAGACCGCCTGGGAATACCTTGTGTCGTAGACCTATGTTTAACTTTTTTAAATTATACTAAACAATGTTTATTTTACCTTTCAATTATGTTTTTTGACAGTAACTATAAGATCTTTCTCAGTTATAATCTTGAACCGCAAGTAACCGAATGTCTACAACCATACCACGTTGAAAACACCGGTTCTCGTCCGAACACCGCAGTTAAACAACGTCGGGCCTGGTTAGTACTTGGATGGGAGACCGCCTGGGAATACCTGGTGTCGTAGACCTATGTTTAACTTTTTTAAATTATACTAAATAAAGTTTATTTTACCTTTCAATTATATTTTTATGACAGTAACTATAAGATCTTTCTAAGTTATAACCTTGAACCGCAAGTAACCGAATGTCTACAACCGTACCAGGTTGCCTAGCCTGTGAATAACTGTTGTCGTACACCTGTTTTTTTCTTTTTAATAATCCTAAAATATAGTCTCGTTTAAGTGTTTCTATTTTCCAAAAATGTGTTTATACTGTTGATGATAGTATAAGTAAATAAATTCTAAGTGTAACCGCAATTAATCGAAAGTTTTTCAACTAAACTGCATTGAAAACAACGGTTCTCGTCCGATCACTGAAGTTAAACAAGTTGTTGTTCAAAGACATGTTTGTTGTTGTATGTTGCTGCTGTGGTGACGGTACAAACGTCACTGTACTACGCGGGCGTCCACTTGTGTGCGCGTTTGATTCTTAGCAACAAAGCGGCCTGAATCTTTTGTACATGCCGCTATTGTGTTATGCTTCTTTGTACAGTGTTATTGTTTCCTTTATATTATCTTTTTAAGAACCTCAGTATAACTTTTTAAATTATACTAAACAAAGTTGAATTTACCTTTCAAGTACTATTAGGTTATAGGATATATGTGTTTATAGAGATTTTGACAGTGAATATAAGATTTATATATACTTGAACCGCAAGTAACCGAACGTCTACAACCATACCATGTTGAAAACACCGGTTCTCGTCCGAACACCGCAGTTAAACAACGTCGGGCCTGGTTAGTACTTGGATGGGAGACCGCCTGGGAATACCTGGTGTCGTAGACCTATGTTTAACTTTTTTAAATTATACTAAACAATGTTTATTTTACCTTTCAATTTTGTTTTTATGACAGTAACTATAAGATCTTTCTAAGTTATAATCTTGAACCGCAAGTAACCGAACGTCTACAACCATACCACGTTGAAAACACCGGTTCTCGTCCGAACACCGCAGTTAAACAACGTCGGGCCTGGTTAGTACTTGGATGGGAGACCGCCTGGGAATACCTGGTGTCGTAGACCTATGTTTAACTTTTTTAAATTATACTAAATAAAGTTTATTTTACCTTTCAATTATATTTTTATGACAGTAACTATAAGATCTTTCAAAGTTATAATCTTGAACCGCAAGTAACCGAATGTCTACAACCGTACCAGGTTGCCTAGCCTGTGAATATCTGTTGTCGTACACCTGTTTTTATCTTTTTAATAATCCTAAAATATAGTCTCGTTTAAGTGTTTCTATTTTCCAAAAATGTGTTTATACTGTTGATGATAGTATAAGTTAAGTAAATAAATTCAAACTGTAACCGCAATTAATCGAAAGTTTTTCAACTAAACTGCATTGAAAACAACGGTTCTCGTCCGATCACTGAAGTTAAACAAGTTGTTGTTCAAAGACATGTTTGTTGTTGTATGTTGCTGCTGTGGTGACGGTACAAACGTCACTGTACTACGCGGGCGTCCACTTGTGTGCGCGTTTGATTCTTAGCAACAACGCGGCCTGAATCTTTTGTACATGCCGCTATTGTGTTATGCTTCTTTGTACAGTGTTATTGTTTCCTTTATATTATCTTTTTAAGAACCTCAGTATAACTTTTTAAATTATACTAAACAAAGTTGAATTTACCTTTCAAGTATGTGTTTCTTCAACAGAAGTGGGTGTAAATACCAACGTCATGGTTTCAGCAGCTGCTAATTTCAATCCTAGAAAATGTTCTATAATAAATGAACAAAACTATTAGGTTATAGGATATATATGTTTATAAGAGATTTTGACAGTGAATATAAGATTTATATATACTTGAACCGCAAGTAACCGAACGTCTACAATCATACCACGTTGAAAATACCGGTTCTCGTCCGAACACCGCAGTTAAACAACGTCGGGCCTCGTTAGTACTTGGATGGGAGACCGCCTGGGAATACCTGGTGTCGTAGACCTATGTTTAACTTTTTTAAATTATACTAAACAAAGTTTATTTTACCTTTCAATTATGTTTTTATGACAGTAACTATAAGATCTTTCTAAGTTATAATCTTGAACCGCAAGTAACCGAACGTCTACAACCATACCACGTTGAAAACACCGGTTCTCCTCCGAACACCGCAGTTAAACAACGTCGGGCCTGGTTAGTACTTGGATGGGAGACCGCCTGGGAATACCTTGTGTCGTAGACCTATGTTTAACTTTTTTAAATTATACTAAACAATGTTTATTTTACCTTTCAATTATGTTTTTTGACAGTAACTATAAGATCTTTCTCAGTTATAATCTTGAACCGCAAGTAACCGAATGTCTACAACCATACCACGTTGAAAACACCGGTTCTCGTCCGAACACCGCAGTTAAACAACGTCGGGCCTGGTTAGTACTTGGATGGGAGACCGCCTGGGAATACCTGGTGTCGTAGACCTATGTTTAACTTTTTTAAATTATACTAAATAAAGTTTATTTTACATTTCAATTATATTTTTATGACAGTAACTATAAGATCTTTCTAAGTTATAACCTTGAACCGCAAGTAACAGAATGTCTACAACCGTACCAGGTTGCCTAGCCTGTGAATAACTGTTGTCGTACACCTGTTTTTTTCTTTTTAATAATCCTAAAATATAGTCTCGTTTAAGTGTTTCTATTTTCCAAAAATGTGTTTATACTGTTGATGATAGTATAAGTAAATAAATTCTAAGTGTAACCGCAATTAATCGAAAGTTTTTCAACTAAACTGCATTGAAAACAACGGTTCTCGTCCGATCACTGAAGTTAAACAAGTTGTTGTTCAAAGACATGTTTGTTGTTGTATGTTGCTGCTGTGGTGACGGTACAAACGTCACTGTACTACGCGGGCGTCCACTTGTGTGCGCGTTTGATTCTTAGCAACAAAGCGGCCTGAATCTTTTGTACATGCCGCTATTGTGTTATGCTTCTTTGTACAGTGTTATTGTTTCCTTTATATTATCTTTTTAAGAACCTCAGTATAACTTTTTAAATTATACTAAACAAAGTTGAATTTACCTTTCAAGTACTATTAGGTTATAGGATATATGTGTTTATAGAGATTTTGACAGTGAATATAAGATTTATATATACTTGAACCGCAAGTAACCGAACGTCTACAACCATACCATGTTGAAAACACCGGTTCTCGTCCGAACACCGCAGTTAAACAACGTCGGGCCTGGTTAGTACTTGGATGGGAGACCGCCTGGGAATACCTGGTGTCGTAGACCTATGTTTAACTTTTTTAAATTATAATAAACAATGTTTATTTTACCTTTCAATTATGTTTTTTGACAGCAACTATAAGATCTTTCTCAGTTATAATCTTGAACCGCAAGTAACCGAATGTCTACAACCATACCACGTTGAAAACACCGGTTCTCGTCCGAACACCGCAGTTAAACAACGTCGGGCCTGGTTAGTACTTGGATGGAAGACCGCCTGGGAATACCTGGTGTCGTAGACCTATGTTTAACTTTTTTAAATTATACTAAATAAAGTTTATTTTACCTTTCAATTATATTTTTATGACAGTAACTATAAGATCTTTCAAAGTTATAATCTTGAACCGCAAGTAACCGAATGTCTACAACCGTACCAGGTTGCCTAGCCTGTGAATATCTGTTGTCGTACACCTGTTTTTATCTTTTTAATAATCCTAAAATATAGTCTCGTTTAAGTGTTTCTATTTTCCAAAAATGTGTTTATACTGTTGATGATAGTATAAGTTAAGTAAATAAATTCAAACTGTAACCGCAATTAATCGAAAGTTTTTCAACTAAACTGCATTGAAAACAACGGTTCTCGTCCGATCACTGAAGTTAAACAAGTTGTTGTTCAAAGACATGTTTGTTGTTGTATGTTGCTGCTGTGGTGACGGTACAAACGTCACTGTACTACGCGGGCGTCCACTTGTGTGCGCGTTTGATTCTTAGCAACAGTGTGTTTTCATAGTTGGTTAAGTATTAAATTTAAATCTCTAAAAATCACTTTAATCCTTCTAAATTGTAACACTATCTGTAAGAGATATTAACAATTACCTAATACTAGAGCTATACTTTACTGTTTAACTCTGTAAAAACAAATATTTAGGAGCATTTTTGGTTGTTTGAAAGCTAGGCCAACTCATGCCTGATTGACTTGCTTTCATAACCATCTACTCTAACCGGGAAGGAGGTAGGTGTAGGCCTAGCAGTTACCGGCCTAGGCAGTGTTCGATATTTTCAACTGTTATTTATTTATTTATTTATTTATTTTGGATTATTTGGTCTAGGTAGTGTTGGACAATTGTTATTATTGGTTTGAGTATTGGTTTGACTTTTTTGTATTTTTTTTTTCGCTCAAGTCAATAATACTAGATAGAAATGCCCCCAAAAAAGAAATCAGTTCCCAAGGAAGGCAAAGTTTGTGGAGAATGTGGCTCTTGTAGTCAGAATGTTATTGAGGAAGGTCTGCTCTGCAATCTATGCAATCTTTGGTTCCACAAAGGGTGTCAAAATGTCAGTGATAGCCTCTATCAATTGATTAATGCACATGGTAATAATGACTCGGTACATTGGTATTGTCGATCATGCAATACTACGGCAAAAGATATTATGAAGAACCTTTCCAGCATTGCAACAACACAAACTGAGCTAGCAAAGCATATTGAAGCAAATACTGAGAAAATTGATAAGATACTATCTAACCAAACAGAAATGTATTTAAAAACTGAAGAAAGACTAGAAAAGAAGTTAATAAATAGCATGGAGGAGAAGTTTAGCGAGCATGAAGATAGAGAAAAGCGTAAAGCAAATATTATAGTGTATGAAATTGAAGAATCCGATAAAACTGAGTCTAATTTGAGGAAAAAAGATGATTGGGAGAACGTAGCTCAATTTCTTCATGGACTTGATATACAGCATGTGGATAGTAAAATCAGAACTTTCTTCCGTTTAGGCAAACGAGAACCTACTAAAAGACGTCCTATTAAAATAGTTTTCTATGATATAAGAGACAAGGAGCTTATACTTAAGAATGCATGGGATAAAAAAATTAAAGGGGTTAGTAGAGACCGAAGCAAGTTAGATCGTGACCGGTTTAATACGCTGAAAGTCGAGAAAGAGAGAAGAGAGCAAGCTGGTGAGACCAATTTAATGATAAGAAACTACGAGATTGTGAAGGTGCCCTTTCGGACAAGCCCAAACCACAACCCTCAGGTCAAACAATACCAGGCACAACACTAATAACACAAAGAAAATAAACACAGAAAGTAATTATAATTTAGGAAATAATACTTTTAATTTTAATTATCGAAGAAATAACATTATCAACATTGACAGAGATAATCTTTCTTTTTTTTACACTAATTGTGATACATTAACTAACAAAATCGCAGAACTCCGAATAAGAATAAATCAGCTTAAACCGGATATTATAATCTTAAATGAGATATTACCTAAACATTATCTGTATGAAATTGATGAGAACATTTTTAATTTAGAAGGTTATAATTTATTTAGTAAACTGGAACATAGAGGAGTCGCGATCCTAGTAAAAGATACATTGACTGTATTTCAGGTTGACATAGGTGGTTTTGATGAGAATATATTTGTGAATATTAAATTAAATGATATTAATGTTTTAATTGGTTGTGTTTATCGCAGTCCAAGTAGTCACGCGGACAAATTTGAGGATTTAAAAGATATTTTGGTTGCAGCAGACAAGTACAGGGCTGATCATATGATTGTTGCTGGCGATTTTAATTTTAAAGGGATAAACTGGAGTAGCAAAGGGTTATCACAAAATGTGAACCAAAAATTTACCGATTTAATCGATGATTTAATGTGGCATCAACATGTAGACTGTCCGACAAGACATCGTACTGGAGAAGAATCTAATATACTAGATTTAGTACTTTCAAGAGAAGAGTTTGATGTCTGTGATCTTATTAGTAGTGCACCATTGGGAAAGAGTGACCATGTTGTTTTAACCTTTAATCTTGCTTTAAGTTTTATAGAAAAAGAAAATGTCACTCCTACAAGAAATTACTACAAAGCCAACTACGAAGCTATTAGAACTAAAATAAAAGAATCGAAACTAAATATTGATATGTATGAACTTGATGGTGTTTCTATTGCTAATTCTCTCTATTCCCTGTTAGATTTCTGTATTTTACAGTATGTTCCTTTAAGGTCTAAAACTAAAAGGTATAAGAAGCAGTGGATGAACGTCGAAACAGTGTCTATAGTTAAACAGAAACATAAAGCATGGAATAGATATCAGAGTAGAAGAACACCGGAAAGATGGAATGCTTATATTAAAGTTAGAAATGAGACAAATAAGGCAATAAAAAAAGCGAAGAAAAGTTTTGAATGCAAGTTGGCATCCGAGATAAAAGTGAATCCTAAGAGTTTCTGGAAATATTATAAGGAGAAAACTGGCAAAAAGACGGGCATTTCTGCATTAAAAGACGAGAGAGGAGAACTGATTGTAGATGATAGACAAAAAGCTGCACTCTTAAACCAAGCATTTGCAACAGTTTTTACTAAAGAAAATATTTCTGACATTCCCGTGCTTAAACTTAACCTTGATCATGAAGTCGAACCTTTGTATACTGTTGCATTTCCGGAGAATGAAATTCGAAAGCACCTATTAGCATTAGACATTTGTAAGTCTCCAGGACCAGATGGTGTGCACTCTCGACTTTTAAAAGAAACGGCAAATGAAATTAGTCCAATTCTCAGCACTTTATTTTCCAAGCTTTTACATGAGGGAACTATTCCTGAACAATGGAGGCAAGCTAATGTTTCACCAATCTATAAGAAAGGCTGTAAAACTAATCCTCTAAACTATAGGCCAGTGAGTTTAACGTCAATACTATGTAAAACCATGGAGACATTCATCAAGAATGAAATATCGAAACATATGGAAGATAATAAACTATTTTGTAACGAACAACATGGGTTTCGCAAGGGAAGATCCTGCAACACGCAACTGCTTGAGGCCACTGAGAAATGGTCTTCAATGATAGATGAAGGACACTCTGTCGATATCTTGTACTGTGATTTTCAAAAAGCTTTTGACTCTGTTCCACATGAAAGACTTCTCCATAAAATGCATACATATGGTATTCGTGGTGAATTGTTGAAATGGACTAAAATATACTTGTCAAATCGTGTCCAGCGAGTGGTGGTAAATGGCGAAGTTTCGGATTGGATATCGGTCCAGAGTGGTATTCCTCAAGGGAGTGTATATGGTGTAATCTGCTTTACAATATTTATCAACGATCTGCCTCAATTAGTTAAGTCACCTCTTTTTTTGTTTGCTGATGATTCAAAGACATACAAAGCTGTTGATTCAGACATAGATGCTCTTGATTTTCAGGCGGACATTGATAAGATGTATAAATGGTCAGTAAAGTGGCAGTTGCCCTTTAATATTAATAAATGTAAGGTTATGCATCTCGGTAAAAAATCCTTGAACACAACATACTTTATGGGAACAGGTTCAGATAGAATTCAGTTAGGAGTTGTAACTCAGATGAGAGATCTTGGTGTTTTAGTTGATAATAAATTGAATTTTCATGATCATATCGTTGAAGTTGTTAAAAAGGCTAACTCTAGACTTGGTTTAATTAAGAGAACCTTTGAATATTTAGACAGTCATTTAGTGTCTATCCTTTATAAATCAATGGTTAGACCGATTTTAGAATATTCTAGTACGGCTTGTCTTCCTCAGTTTGTTGGTGATTCTATTCTCTTAGAAAAAGTTCAGCAAAGAGCCACAAAACTTGCTGTGGAAATTAAAACTCAACCATATAGTGACCGAATGAAATTTATGAAACTGCCATCATTAGCATTTCGAAGAAAGAGGTCTTGCTGCTTACAGATTTTTAGAATGATACAAAAGTATGATAATGTTAATCCGGGTGTCTTTTTTGAATTAGCACCATCTACTGTAACTAGAGGCCACAATTTTAAAATTAAAAAAGTTCATAGTAAATCGAAACACAGACAGAAATTCTTTTCAATATCTGCAGTAAATGATTGGAATAGTTTGCCATATCATATAGTAAATGCATCCTCTATAAATAATTTTAAAACCCATCTTGAAACACACTGGAAAACCCACAACCTAAAGTTTGAGCCATATAACCAAGATGTTCAAAGAGGGACTCACAAACCTTAACAGGTTTATAGTCTAAAGGTCAAGGTAAATCAAGGTAAAACAACGCGGCCTGAATCTTTTGTACATGCCGCTATTGTGTTATGCTTCTTTGTACAGTGTTATTGTTTCCTTTATATTATCTTTTTAAGAACCTCAGTATAACTTTTTAAATTATACTAAACAAAGTTGAATTTACCTTTCAAGTATGTGTTTCTTCAACAGAAGTGGGTGTAAATACCAACGTCATGGTTTCAGCAGCTGCTAATTTCAATCCTAGAAAATGTTCTATAATAAATGAACAAAACTATTAGGTTATAGGATATATATGTTTATAGAGATTTTGACAGTGAATATAAGATTTATATATACTTGAACCGCAAGTAACCGAACGTCTACAATCATACCACGTTGAAAACACCGGTTCTCGTCCGAACACCGTAGTTAAACAACGTCGGGCCTCGTTAGTACTTGGATGGGAGACCGCCTGGGAATACCTGGTGTCGTAGACCTATGTTTAACTTTTTTAAATTATACTAAACAAAGTTTATTTTACCTTTCAATTATGTTTTTATGACATTAACTATAAGATCTTTCTAAGTTATAATCTTGAACCGCAAGTAACCGAACGTCTACAACCATACCACGTTGAAAACACCGGTTCTCCTCCGAACACCGCAGTTAAACAACGTCGGGCCTGGTTAGTACTTGGATGGGAGACCGCCTGGGAATACCTTGTGTCGTAGACCTATGTTTAACTTTTTTAAATTATACTAAACAATGTTTATTTTACCTTTCAATTATGTTTTTTGACAGTAACTATAAGATCTTTCTCAGTTATAATCTTGAAACGCAAGTAACCGAATGTCTACAACCATACCACGTTGAAAACACCGGTTCTCGTCGGAACACCGCAGTTAAACAACGTCGGGCCTGGTTAGTACTTGGATGGGAGACCGCCTGGGAATACCTGGTGTCGTAGACCTATGTTTAACTTTTTTAAATTATACTAAATAAAGTTTATTTTACCTTTCAATTATATTTTTATGACAGTAACTATAAGATCTTTCTAAGTTATAATCTTGAACCGCAAGTAACCGAACGTCTACAACCATACCACGTTGAAAACACCGGTTCTCCTCCGATAACCGCAGTTAAACAACGTCGGGCCTGGTTAGTACTTGGATGGGAGACCGCCTGGGAATACCTGGTGTCGTAGACCTATGTTTAACTTTTTATAAATTATACTAAACAATGTTTATTTTACCTTTCAATTATGTTTTTTGACAGTAACTATAAGATCTTTCTCAGTTATAATCTTGAACCGCAAGTAAACGAATGTCTACAACCATACCACGTTAAAAACACCGGTTCTCGTCCGAACACCGCAGTTAAACAACGTCGGGCCTCGTTAGTACTTGGATGGGAGAACACCAGGGAATACGTGGTGTCGTAGACCTATGTTTAACTTTTTTAAATTATACTAAATAAAGTTTATTTTACCTTTCAATTATATTTTTATGACAGTAACTATAAGATCTTTCAAAGTTATAATCTTGAACCGCAAGTAACCGAATGTCTACAACCGTACCAGGTTGCCTAGCCTGTGAATATCTGTTGTCGTACACCTGTTTTTATCTTTTTAATAATCCTAAAATATAGTCTCGTTTAAGTGTTTCTATTTTCCAAAAATGTGTTTATACTGTTGATGATAGTATAAGTTAAGTAAATAAATTCAAACTGTAACCGCAATTAATCGAAAGTTTTTCAACTAAACTGCATTGAAAACAACGGTTCTCGTCCGATCACTGAAGTTAAACAAGTTGTTGTTCAAAGACATGTTTGTTGTTGTATGTTGCTGCTGTGGTGACGGTACAAACGTCACTGTACTACGCGGGCGTCCACTTGTGTGCGCGTTTGATTCTTAGCAACAACGCGGCCTGAATCTTTTGTACATGCCGCTATTGTGTTATGCTTCTTTGTACAGTGTTATTGTTTCCTTTATATTATCTTTTTAAGAACCTCAGTATAACTTTTTAAATTATACTAAACAAAGTTGAATTTACCTTTCAAGTATGTGTTTTTTCAACAGAAGTGGGTGTAAATACCAACGTCATGGTTTCAGCAGCTGCTAATTTCAATCCTAGAAAATGTTCTATAATAAATGAACAAAACTATTAGGTTATAGGATATATATGTTTATTGAGATTTTGACAGTGAATATAAGATTTATATATACTTGAACCGCAAGTAACCGAACGTCTACAATCATACCACGTTGAAAACACCGGTTCTCGTCCGAACACCGCAGTTAAACAACGTCGGCCTCGTTAGTACTTGGATGGGAGACCGCCTGGGAATACCTGGTGTCGTAGACCTATGTTTAACTTTTTTAAATTATACTAAAAAAAGTTTATTTTACCTTTCAATTATGTTTTTATGACAGTAACCTATAAGATCTTTCTAAGTTATAATCTTGAACCGCAAGTAACCGAACGTCTACAACCATACCACGTTGAAAACACCGGTTCTCCTCCGAACACCGCAGTTAAACAACGTCGGGCCTGGTTAGTACTTGGATGGGAGACCGCCTGGGAATACCTTGTGTCGTAGACCTATGTTTAACTTTTTTAAATTATACTAAACAATGTTTATTTTACCTTTCAATTATGTTTTTTGACAGTAACTATAAGATCTTTCTCAGTTATAATCTTGAACCGCAAGTAACCGAATGTCTACAACCATACCACGTTGAAAACACCGGTTCTCGTCCGAACACCGCAGTTAAACAACGTCGGGCCTGGTTAGTACTTGGATGGGAGACCGCCTGGGAATACCTGGTGTCGTAGACCTATGTTTAACTTTTTTAAATTATACTAAATAAAGTTTATTTTACCTTTCAATTATATTTTTATGACAGTAACTATAAGATCTTTCTAAGTTATAATCTTGAACCGCAAGTAACCGAACGTCTACAACCATACCACGTTGAAAACACCGGTTCTCCTCCGAACACCGCAGTTAAACAACGTCGGGCCTGGTTAGTACTTGGATGGGAGACCGCCTGGGAATACCTGGTGTCGTAGACCTATGTTTAACTTTTATAAATTATACTAAACAATGTTTATTTTACCTTTCAATTATGTTTTTTGACAGTAACTATAAGATCTTTCTCAGTTATAATCTTGAACCGCAAGTAACCGAATGTCTACAACCGTACCAGGTTGCCTAGCCTGTGAATATCTGTTGTCGTACACCTGTTTTTATCTTTTTAATAATCCTAAAATATAGTCTCGTTTAAGTGTTTCTATTTTCCAAAAATGTGTTTATACTGTTGATGATAGTATAAGTAAATAAATTCAAACTGTAACCGCAATTAATCGAAAGTTTTTCAACTAAACTGCATTGAAAACAACGGTTCTCGTCCGATCACTGAAGTTAAACAAGTTGTTGTTCAAAGACATGTTTGTTGTTGTATGTTGCTGCTGTGGTGACGGTACAAACGTCACTGTACTACGCGGGCGTCCACTTGTGTGCACGTTTGATTCTTAGCAACAACGCGGCCTGAATCTTTTGTACATGCCGCTATTGTGTTATGCTTCTTTGTACAGTGTTATTGTTTCCTTTATATTATCTTTTTAAGAACCTTAGTATAACTTTTTAAATTATACTAAACAAAGTTGAATTTACCTTTCAAGTATGTGTTTCTTCAACAGAAGTGGGTGTAAATACCAACGTCATGGTTTCAGCAGCTGCTAATTTCAATCCTAGAAAATGTTCTATAATAAATGAACAAAACTATTAGGTTATAGGATATATATATTTATAGAGATTTTGACAGTGAATATAAGATGTATATATACTTGAACCGCAAGTAACCGAACGTCTACAACCATACCACGTTGAAAACACCGGTTCTCGTCCGAACACCGCAGTTAAACAACGTCGGGCCTGGTTAGTACTTGGATGGGAGACCGCCTGGGAATACCTGGTGTCGTAGACCTATGTTTAACTTTTTTAAATTATACTAAATAAAGTTTATTTTACCTTTCAATTATATTTTTATGACAGTAACTATAAGATCTTTCTAAGTTATAATCTTGAACCGCAAGTAACCGAACGTCTACAACCATACCACGTTGAAAACACCGGTTCTCGTCCGAACACCGCAGTTAAACAACGTCGGGCCTGGTTAGTACTTGGATGGGAGACCGCCTGGGAATACCTGGTGTCGTAGACCTATGTTTAACTTTTTTAAATTATACTAAACAATGTTTATTTTACCTTTCAATTATGTTTTTTGACAGTAACTATAAGATCTTTCTCAGTTATAATCTTGAACCGCAAGTAACCGAACGTCTACAACCATACCACGTTGAAAACACCGGTTCTCCTCCGAACACCGCAGTTAAACAACGTCGGGCCTGGTTAGTACTTGGATGGTAGACCGCCTGGGAATACCTGGTGTCGTAGACCTATGTTTAACTTTTTTAAATTATACTAAACAATGTTTATTTTACCTTTCAATTATGTTTTTTGACAGTAACAATAAGATCTTTCTCAGTTATAATCTTGAACCGCAAGTAACCGAATGTCTACAACCGGCCGTACCAGGTTGCCTAGCCTGTGAACATCTGTTGTCGTACACCTGTTTTTATCTTTTTAATAATCCTAAAATATAGTCTCGTTTAACTGGTTAGTACTTGGATGGGAGACCGCCTGGGAATACCTGGTGTCGTAGCCCTATGTTTAACTTTTTTAAATTATACTAAATAAAGTTTATTTTACCTTTCAATTATATTTTTATGACAGTAACTATAAGATCTTTCAAAGTTATAATCTTGAACCGCAAGTAACCGAATGTCTACAACCGTACCAGGTTGCCTAGCCTGTGAATATCTGTTGTCGTACACCTGTTTTTATCTTTATAATAATCCTAAAATATAGTCTCGTTTAAGTGTTTCTATTTTCCAAAAATGTGTTTATACTGTTGATGATAGTATAAGTAAATAAATTCAAACTGTAACCGCAATTAATCGAAAGTTTTTCAACTAAACTGCATTGAAAACAACGGTTCTCGTCCGATCACTGAAGTTAAACAAGTTGTTGTTCAAAGACATGTTTGTTGTTGTATGTTGCTGCTGTGGTGACGGTACAAACGTCACTGTACTACGCGGGCGTCCACTTGTGTGCGCGTTTGATTCTTAGCAACAACGCGGCCTGAATCTTTTGTACATGCCGCTATTGTGTTATGCTTCTTTGTACAGTGTTATTGTTTCCTTTATATTATCTTTTTAAGAACCTCAGTATAACTTTTTAAATTATACTAAACAAAGTTGAATTTACCTTTCAAGTATGTGTTTCTTCAACAGAAGTGGGTGTAAATACCAACGTCATGGTTTCAGCAGCTGCTAATTTCAATCCTAGAAAATGTTCTATAATAAATGAACAAAACTATTAGGTTATAGGATATATATGTTTATATAGATTTTGACAGTGAATATAAGATTTATATATACTTGAACCGCAAGTAACCGAACGTCTAGAATCATACCACGTTGAAAACACCGGTTCTCGTCCGAACACCGCAGTTAAACAACGTCGGCCTCGTTAGTACTTGGATGGGAGACCGCCTGGGAATACCTGGTGTCGTAGACCTATGTTTAACTTTTTTAAATTATACTAAACAAAGTTTATTTTACCTTTCAATTATGTTTTTATGACAGTAACCTATAAGATCTTTCTAAGTTATAATCTTGAACCGCAAGTAACCGAACGTCTACAACCATACCACGTTGAAAACACCGGTTCTCCTCCGAACACCGCAGTTAAACAACGTCTGGCCTGGTTAGTACTTGGATGGGAGACCGCCTGGGAATACCTTGTGTCGTAGACCTATGTTTAACTTTTTTAAATTATACTAAACAATGTTTATTTTACCTTTCAATTATGTTTTTTGACAGTAACTATAAGATCTTTCTCAGTTATAATCTTGAACCGCAAGTAACCGAATGTCTACAACCATACCACGTTGAAAACACCGGTTCTCGTCCGAACACCGCAGTTAAACAACGTCGGGCCTGGTTAGTACTTGGATGGGAGACCGCCTGGGAATACCTGGTGTCGTAGACCTATGTTTAACTTTTTTAAATTATACTAAATAAAGTTTATTTTACCTTTCAATTATATTTTTATGACAGTAACTATAAGATCTTTCTAAGTTATAATCTTAAACCGCAAGTAACCGAACGTCTACAACCATACCACGTTGAAAACACCGGTTCTCCACCGAACACCGCAGTTAAACAACGTCGGGCCTGGTTAGTACTTGGATGGGAGACCGCCTGGGAATACCTGGTGTCGTAGACCTATGTTTAACTTTTTATAAATTATACTAAACAATGTTTATTTTACCTTTCAATTATGTTTTTTGACAGTAACTATAAGATCTTTCTCAGTTATAATCTTGAACCGCAAGTAAACGAATGTCTACAACCATACCACGTTGAAAACACCGGTTCTCGTCCGAACACCGCAGTTAAACAACGTCGGGCCTCGTTAGTACTTGGATGGGAGAACACCAGGGAATACGTGGTGTCGTAGACCTATGTTTAACTTTTTTAAATTATACTAAATAAAGTTTATTTTACCTTTCAATTATATTTTTATGACAGTAACTATAAGATCTTTCAAAGTTATAATCTTGAACCGCAAGTAACCGAATGTCTACAACCGTACCAGGTTGCCTAGCCTGTGAATATCTGTTGTCGTACACCTGTTTTTATCTTTATAATAATCCTAAAATATAGTCTCGTTTAAGTGTTTCTATTTTCCAAAAATGTGTTTATACTGTTGATGATAGTATAAGTAAATAAATTCAAACTGTAACCGCAATTAATCGAAAGTTTTTCAACTAAACTGCATTGAAAACAACGGTTCTCGTCCGATCACTGAAGTTAAACAAGTTGTTGTTCAAAGACATGTTTGTTGTTGTATGTTGCTGCTGTGGTGACGGTACAAACGTCACTGTACTACGCGGGCGTCCACTTGTGTGCGCGTTTGATTCTTAGCAACAACGCGGCCTGAATCTTTTGTACATGCCGCTATTGTGTTATGCTTCTTTGTACAGTGTTATTGTTTCCTTTATATTATCTTTTTAAGAACCTCAGTATAACTTTTTAAATTATACTAAACAAAGTTGAATTTACCTTTCAAGTATGTGTTTCTTCAACAGAAGTGGGTGTAAATACCAACGTCATGGTTTCAGCAGCTGCTAATTTCAATCCTAGAAAATGTTCTATAATAAATGAACAAAACTATTAGGTTATAGGATATATATGTTTATATAGATTTTGACAGTGAATATAAGATTTATATATACTTGAACCGCAAGTAACCGAACGTCTAGAATCATACCAAGTTGAAAACACCGGTTCTCGTCCGAACACCGCAGTTAAACAACGTCGGCCTCGTTAGTACTTGGATGGGAGACCGCCTGGGAATACCTGGTGTCGTAGACCTATGTTTAACTTTTTTAAATTATACTAAACAAAGTTTATTTTACCTTTCAATTATGTTTTTATGACAGTAACCTATAAGATCTTTCTAAGTTATAATCTTGAACCACAAGTAACCGAACGTCTACAACCATACCACGTTGAAAACACCGGTTCTCCTCCGAACACCGCAGTTAAACAACGTCTGGCCTGGTTAGTACTTGGATGGGAGACCGCCTGGGAATACCTTGTGTCGTAGACCTATGTTTAACTTTTTTAAATTATACTAAACAATGTTTATTTTACCTTTCAATTATGTTTTTTGACAGTAACTATAAGATCTTTCTCAGTTATAATCTTGAACCGCAAGTAACCGAATGTCTACAACCATACCACGTTGAAAACACCGGTTCTCGTCCGAACACCGCAGTTAAACAACGTCGGGCCTGGTTAGTACTTGGATGGGAGACCGCCTGGGAATACCTGGTGTCGTAGACCTATGTTTAACTTTTTTAAATTATACTAAATAAAGTTTATTTTACCTTTCAATTATATTTTTATGACAGTAACTATAAGATCTTTCTAAGTTATAATCTTAAACCGCAAGTAACCGAACGTCTACAACCATACCACGTTGAAAACACCGGTTCTCCACCGAACACCGCAGTTAAACAACGTCGGGCCTGGTTAGTACTTGGATGGGAGACCGCCTGGGAATACCTGGTGTCGTAGACCTATGTTTAACTTTTTATAAATTATACTAAACAATGTTTATTTTACCTTTCAATTATGTTTTTTGACAGTAACTATAAGATCTTTCTCAGTTATAATCTTGAACCGCAAGTAAACGAATGTCTACAACCATACCACGTTGAAAACACCGGTTCTCGTCCGAACACCGCAGTTAAACAACGTCGGGCCTCGTTAGTACTTGGATGGGAGAACACCAGGGAATACGTGGTGTCGTAGACCTATGTTTAACTTTTTTAAATTATACTAAATAAAGTTTATTTTACCTTTCAATTATATTTTTATGACAGTAACTATAAGATCTTTCAAAGTTATAATCTTGAACCGCAAGTAACCGAATGTCTACAACCGTACCAGGTTGCCTAGCCTGTGAATATCTGTTGTCGTACACCTGTTTTTATCTTTTTAATAATCCTAAAATATAGTCTCGTTTAAGTGTTTCTATTTTCCAAAAATGTGTTTATACTGTTGATGATAGTATAAGTTAAGTAAATAAATTCAAACTGTAACCGCAATTAATCGAAAGTTTTTCAACTAAACTGCATTGAAAACAACGGTTCTCGTCCGATCACTGAAGTTAAACAAGTTGTTGTTCAAAGACATGTTTGTTGTTGTATGTTGCTGCTGTGGTGACGGTACAAACGTCACTGTACTACGCGGGCGTCCACTTGTGTGCGCGTTTGATTCTTAGCAACAACGCGGCCTGAATCTTTTGTACATGCCGCTATTGTGTTATGCTTCTTTGTACTGTGTTATTGTTTCCTTTATATTATCTTTTTAAGAACCTCAGTATAACTTTTTAAATTATACTAAACAAAGTTGAATTTACCTTTCAAGTATGTGTTTCTTCAACAGAAGTGGGTGTAAATACCAACGTCATGGTTTCAGCAGCTGCTAATTTCAATCCTAGAAAATGTTCTATAATAAATGAACAAAACTATTAGGTTATAGGATATATATGTTTATAGAGATTTTGACAGTGAATATAAGATTTATATATACTTGAACCGCAAGTAACCGAACGTCTACAATCATACCACGTTGAAAATACCGGTTCTCGTCCGAACACCGCAGTTAAACAACGTCGGGCCTCGTTAGTACTTGGATGGGAGACCGCCTGGGAATACCTGGTGTCGTAGACCTATGTTTAACTTTTTTAAATTATACTAAACAAAGTTTATTTTACCTCTCAATTATGTTTTTATGACAGTAACTATAAGATCTTTCTAAGTTATAATCTTGAACCGCAAGTAACCGAACGTCTACAACCATACCACGTTGAAAACACCGGTTCTCCTCCGAATACCGCAGTTAAACAACGTCGGGCCTGGTTAGTACTTGGATGGGAGACCGCCTGGGAATACCTTGTGTCGTAGACCTATGTTTAACTTTTTTAAATTATACTAAACAATGTTTATTTTACCTTTCAATTATGTTTTTTGACAGTAACTATAAGATCTTTCTCAGTTATAATCTTGAACCGCAAGTAACCGAATGTCTACAACCATACCACGTTGAAAACACCGGTTCTCGTCCGAACACCGCAGTTAAACAACGTCGGGCCTGGTTAGTACTTGGATGGGAGACCGCCTGGGAATACCTGGTGTCGTAGACCTATGTTTAACTTTTTTACATTATACTAAACAATGTTTATTTTACCTTTCAATTATGTTTTTTGACAGTAACTATAAGATCTTTCTCAGTTATAATCTTGAACCGCAAGTAACCGAATGTCTACAACCATACCACGTTGAAAACACCGGTTCTCGTACGTCCGAACACCACAGTTAAACAACGTCGGGCCTGGTTAGTACTTGGATGGGAGACCGCCTGGGAATACCTGGTGTCGTAGACCTATGTTTAACTTTTTAAATTATACTAAACAATGTTTATTTTACCTTTCAATTATGTTTTTATGACAGTAACTATAAGATCTTTCTAAGTTATAATCTTGAACCGCAAGTAACCGAACGTCTACAACCATACTACGTTGAAAACACCGGTTCTCGTCCGAACACCGCAGTTAAACAATGTCGGGCCTGGTTAGTACTTGGATGGAAGACCGCCTGGGAATACCTGGTGTCGTAGACCTATGTTTAACTTTTTTCAATTATACTAAACAAAGTTTATTTTACCTTTCAATTATGTTTTTATGACAGTAACTATAAGATCTTTCTAAGTTATAATCTTGAACCGCAAGTAACCGAACGTCTACAACCATACCACGTTGAAAACACCGGTTCTCGTCCGAACACCGCAGTTAAACAACGTCGGGCCTGGTTAGTACTTGGATGGGAGACCGCCTGGGAATACCTGGTGTCGTAGACCTATGTTTAACTTTTTTAAATTATACTAAACAAAGTTTATTTTACCTTTCAATTATGTTTTTATGACAGTAACTATAAGATCTTTCTAAGTTATAATCTTGAACCGCAAGTAACCGAACGTCTACAACCATACCACGTTGAAAACACCGGTTCTCGTCCGAACACCGCAGTTAAACAACGTCGGGCCTGGTTAGTACTTGGATGGGAGACCGCCTGGGAATACCTGGTTTCGTAGACCTATGTTTAACTTTTTTAAATTATACTAAACAATGTTTATTATACCTTTCAATTATGTTTTTATGACAGTAACTATAAGATCTTTCTAAGTTATAATCTTGAACCGCAAGTAACCGAACGTCTACAACCATACCACGTTGAAAACACCGGTTCTCCTCCGAACACCGCAGTTAAACAACGTCGGGCCTGGTTAGTACTTGGATGGGAGACCGCCTGGGAATACCTTGTGTCGTAGACCTATGTTTAACTTTTTTAAATTATACTAAACAATGTTTATTTTACCTTTCAATTATGTTTTTTGACAGTAACTATAAGATCTTTCTCAGTTATAATCTTGAACCGCAAGTAACCGAATGTCTACAACCATACCACGTTGAAAACACCGGTTCTCGTCCGAACACCGCAGTTAAACAACGTCGGGCCTGGTTAGTACTTGGATGGGAGACCGCCTGGGAATACCTGGTGTCGTAGACCTATGTTTAACTTTTTTAAATTATACTAAACAAAGTTTATTTTACCTTTCAATTATGTTTTTATGACAGTAACTATAAGATCTTTCTCAGTTATAATCTTGAACCGCAAGTAAACGAACGTCTACAACCATACCACGTTGAAAACACCGGTTCTCGTTCGAACTCGTTAAACAACGTCGGGCCTGGTTAGTACTTGGATGGGAGACCGCCTGGGAATACCTGGTGTCGTAGACCTATGTTTAACTTTTTTAAATTATACTAAACAAAGTTTATTTTACCTTTCAATTATGTTTTTATGACAGTAACTATAAGATCTTTCTCAGTTATAATCTTGAACCGCAAGTAACCGAACGTCTACAACCATACCACGTTGAAAACGCCGGTTCTCGTCCGAACACCGCAGTTAAACAACGTCGGGCCTGGTTAGTACTTGGATGGGAGACCGCCTGGGAATACCTGGTGTCGTAGACCTATGTGTAACTTTTTTAAACTATACTAAATAAAGTTTATTTTACCTTTCAATTATATTTTTATGACAGTAACTATAAGATCTTTCTAAGTTATAATCTTGAACCGCAAGTAACCGAATGTCTACAACCGTACCAGGTTGCCTAGCCTGTGAATATCTGTTGTCGTATACCTGTTTTTATCTTTTTAATAATCCTAAAATATAGTCTCGTTTAAGTGTTTCGATTTTCCAAAAATGTGTTTATACTGTTGATGATAGTATAAGTAAAAAAATTCAAACTGTAACCGCAATTAATCGAAAGTTTTTCAACTAAACTGCATTGAAAACAACGGTTCTCGTCCGATCACTGAAGTTAAACAAGTTGTTGTTCAAAGACATGTTTGTTGTTGTATGTTGCTGCTGTGGTGACGGTACAAACGTCACTGTACTACGCGGGCGTCCACTTGTGTGCGCGTTTGATTCTTAGCAACAAAGCGGCCTGAATCTTTTGTACATGCCGCTAATGTGTTATGCTTCATTGTACAGTGTTATTGTTTCCTTTATATTATCTTTTTAAGAACCTCAGTATAACTTTTTAAATTATACTAAACAAAGTTGAATTTACCTTTCAAGTATGTGTTTCTTCAACAGAAGTGGGTGTAAATATCAACGTCATGGTTTCAGCAGCTGCTAATTTCAATCCTAGAAAATGTTCTATAATAAATGAACAAAAGTATTAGGTTATAGGTTATATGTGTTTATAGAGATTTTGACAGTGAATATAAGATTTATATATACTTTGAACCGCAAGTAACCGAACGTCTACAACCATACCATGTTGAAAATACCGGTTCTCGTCCGAACACCGCAGTTAAACAACGTCGGGCCTCGTTAGTACTTGGATGGGAGACCGCCTGGGAATACCTGGTGTCGTAGACCTATGTTTAACTTTTTTAAATTATACTAAACAAAGTTTATTTTACCTTTCAATTATGTTTTTATGACAGTAACTATAAGATATTTCTAAGTTATAATCTTGAACCGCAAGTAACCGAACGTCTACAACCATACCACGTTGAAAACACCGGTTCTCGTCCGAACACCGCAGTTAAACAACGTCGGGCCTCGTTAGTACTTGGATGGGAGACCGCCTGGGAATACCTGGTGTCGTAGACCTATGTTTAACTTTTTTAAATTATACTAAACAATGTTTATTTTACCTTTCAATTATGTTTTTTGACAGTAACTATAAGATCTTTCTAAGTTATAATCTTGAACCGCAAGTAACCGAACGTCTACAACCATACCACGTTGAAAACACCGGTTCTCGTCCGAACACCGCAGTTAAACAACGTCGGGCCTGGTTAGTACTTGGATGGGAGACCGCCTGGGAATACCTGGTGTCGTAGACCTATGTTTAACTTTTTTAAATTATACTAAACAATGTTTATTTTACCTTTCAATTATGTTTTTTGACAGTAACTATAAGATCTTTCTCAGTTATAATCTTGAACCGCAAGTAACCGAATGTCTACAACCATACCACGTTGAAAACACCGGTTCTCGTCCGAACACCGCAGTTAAACAACGTTGGGCCTGGTTAGTACTTGGATGGGAGACCGCCTGGGAATACCTGGTGTCGTAGACCTATGTTGAACTTTTTTAAATTATACTAAACAATGTTTATTTTACCTTTCAATTATGTTTTTATGACAGTAACTATAAGATCTTTCAAAGTTATAATCTTGAACCGCAAGTAACCGAATGTCTACAACCATACCACGTTGAAAACACCGGTTCTCGTCGGAACACCGCAGTTAAACAACGTCGGGCCTGGTTAGTACTTGGATGTGAGACCGCCTGGGAATACCTGGTGTCATAGACCTATGTTTAACTTTTTTAAATTATACTAAATAAAGTTTATTTTACCTTTCAATTATATTTTTATGACAGTAACTATAAGATCTTTCAAAGTTATAACCTTGAACCGCAAGTAACCGAATGTCTACAACCGTACCAGGTTGCCTAGCCTGTGAATATCTGTTGTCGTACACCTGTTTTTATCTTTTTAATAATCCTAAAATATAGTCTCGTTTAAGTGTTTCTATTTTCCAAAAATGTGTTTATACTGTTGATGATAGTATAAGTAAATAAATTCAAACTGTAACCGCAATTAATCGAAAGTTTTTCAACTAAACTGCATTGAAAACAACGGTTCTCGTCCGATCACTGAAGTTAAACAAGTTGTTGTTCAAAGACATGTTTGTTGTTGTATGTTGCTGCTGTGGTGACGGTACAAACGTCACTGTACTACGCGGGCGTCCACTTGTGTGCGCGTTTGATTCTTAGCAACAAAGCGGCCTGAATCTTTTGTACATGCCGCTATTGTGTTATGCTTCTTTGTACAGTGTTATTGTTTCTTTTATATTATCTTTTTAAGAACCTCAGTATAACTTTTTAAATTATACTAAACAAAGTTGAATTTACCTTTCAAGTATGTGTTTCTTCAACAGAAGTGGGTGTAAATACCAACGTCATGGTTTCAGCAGCTGCTAATTTCAATCCTAGAAAATGTTCTATAATAAATGAACAAAACTATTAGGTTATAGGATATATATGTTTATAGAGATTTTGACAGTGAATATAAGATTTATATATACTTGAACCGCAAGTAACCGAACGTCTACAATCATACCACGTTGAAAACACCGGTTCTCGTCCGAACACCGCAGTTAAACAACGTCGGGCCTCGTTAGTACTTGGATGGGAGACCGCCTGGGAATACCTGGTGTCGTAGACCTATGTTTAACTTTTTTAAATTATACTAAACAAAGTTTATTTTACCTTTCAATTATGTTTTTATGACAGTAACTATAAGATCTTTCTAAGTTATAATCTTGAACCGCAAGTAACCGAACGTCTACAACCATACCACGTTGAAAACACCGGTTCTCCTCCGAACACCGCAGTTAAACAACGTCGGGCCTGGTTAGTACTTGGATGGGAGACCGCCTGGGAATACCTGGTGTCGTAGACCTATGTTTAACTTTTTTAAATTATACTAAACAATGTTTATTTTACCTTTCAATTATGTTTTTTGACAGTAACTATAAGATCTTTCTCAGTTATAATCTTGAACCGCAAGTAACCGAATTTCTACAACCATACCACGTTGAAAACACCGGTTCTCGTCGGAACACCGCAGTTAAACAACGTCGGGCCTGGTTAGTACTTGGATGGGAGACCGCCTGGGAATACCTGGTGTCGTAGACCTATGTTTAACTTTTTTAAATTATACTAAATAAAGTTTATTTTACCTTTCAATTATATTTTTATGACAGTAACTATAAGATCTTTCAAAGTTATAACCTTGAACCGCAAGTAACCGAATGTCTACAACCGTACCAGGTTGCCTAGCCTGTGAATATCTGTTGTCGTACACCTGTTTTTATCTTTTTAATAATCCTAAAATATAGTCTCGTTTAAGTGTTTCTATTTTCCAAAAATGTGTTTATACTGTTGATGATAGTATAAGTAAATAAATTCAAACTGTAACCGCAATTAATCGAAAGTTTTTCAACTAAACTGCATTGAAAACAACGGTTCTCGTCCGATCACTGAAGTTAAACAAGTTGTTGTTCAAAGACATGTTTGTTGTTGTATGTTGCTGCTGTGGTGACGGTACAAACGTCACTGTACTACGCGGGCGTCCACTTGTGTGCGCGTTTGATTCTTAGCAACAAAGCGGCCTGAATCTTTTGTACATGCCGCTATTGTGTTATGCTTCTTTGTACAGTGTTATTGTTTCTTTTATATTATCTTTTTAAGAACCTCAGTATAACTTTTTAAATTATACTAAACAAAGTTGAATTTACCTTTCAAGTATGTGTTTCTTCAACAGAAGTGGGTGTAAATACCAACGTCATGGTTTCAGCAGCTGCTAATTTCAATCCTAGAAAATGTTCTATAATAAATGAACAAAACTATTAGGTTATAGGATATATATGTTTATAGAGATTTTGACAGTGAATATAAGATTTATATATACTTGAACCGCAAGTAACCGAACGTCTACAATCATACCACGTTGAAAACACCGGTTCTCGTCCGAACACCGCAGTTAAACAACGTCGGGCCTGGTTAGTACTTGGATGGGAGACCGCCTGGGAATACCTGGTGTCGTAGACCTATGTTTAACTTTTTTAAATTATACTAAACAATGTTTATTTTACCTTTCAATTATGTTTTTTGACAGTAACTATAAGATCTTTCTCAGTTATAATCTTGAACCGCAAGTAACCGAATTTCTACAACCATACCACGTTGAAAACACCGGTTCTCGTCCGAACACCGCAGTTAAACAACGTTGGGCCTGGTTAGTACTTGGATGGGAGACCGCCTGGGAATACCTGGTGTCGTAGACCTATGTTGAACTTTTTTAAATTATACTAAACAATGTTTATTTTACCTTTCAATTATGTTTTTATGACAGTAACTATAAGATCTTTCAAAGTTATAATCTTGAACCGCAAGTAACCGAATGTCTACAACCATACCACGTTGAAAACACCGGTTCTCGTCGGAACACCGCAGTTAAACAACGTCGGGCCTGGTTAGTACTTGGATGGGAGACCGCCTGGGAATACCTGGTGTCGTAGACCTATGTTTAACTTTTTTAAATTATACTAAATAAAGTTTATTTTACCTTTCAATTATATTTTTATGACAGTAACTATAAGATCTTTCAAAGTTATAACCTTGAACCGCAAGTAACCGAATGTCTACAACCGTACCAGGTTGCCTAGCCTGTGAATATCTGTTGTCGTACACCTGTTTTTATCTTTTTAATAATTCTAAAATATAGTCTCGTTTAAGTGTTTCTATTTTCCAAAAATGTGTTTATACTGTTGATGATAGTATAAGTAAATAAATTCAAACTGTAACCGCAATTAATCGAAAGTTTTTCAACTAAACTGCATTGAAAACAACGGTTCTCGTCCGATCACTGAAGTTAAACAAGTTGTTGTTCAAAGACATGTTTGTTGTTGTATGTTGCTGCTGTGGTGACGGTACAAACGTCACTGTACTACGCGGGCGTCCACTTGTGTGCGCGTTTGATTCTTAGCAACAAAGCGGCCTGAATCTTTTGTACATGCCGCTATTGTGTTATGCTTCTTTGTACAGTGTTATTGTTTCTTTTATATTATCTTTTTAAGAACCTCAGTATAACTTTTTAAATTATACTAAACAAAGTTGAATTTACCTTTCAAGTATGTGTTTCTTCAACAGAAGTGGGTGTAAATACCAACGTCATGGTTTCAGCAGCTGCTAATTTCAATCCTAGAAAATGTTCTATAATAAATGAACAAAACTATTAGGTTATAGGATATATATGTTTATAGAGATTTTGACAGTGAATATAAGATTTATATATACTTGAACCGCAAGTAACCGAACGTCTACAATCATACCACGTTGAAAACACCGGTTCTCGTCCGAACACCGCAGTTAAACAACGTCGGGCCTCGTTAGTACTTGGATGGGAGACCGCCTGGGAATACCTGGTGTCGTAGACCTATGTTTAACTTTTTTAAATTATACTAAACAAAGTTTATTTTACCTTTCAATTATGTTTTTATGACAGTAACTATAAGATCTTTCTAAGTTATAATCTTGAACCGCAAGTAACCGAACGTCTACAACCATACCACGTTGAAAACACCGGTTCTCCTCCGAACACCGCAGTTAAACAACGTCGGGCCTGGTTAGTACTTGGATGGGAGACCGCCTGGGAATACCTGGTGTCGTAGACCTATGTTTAACTTTTTTAAATTATACTAAACAATGTTTATTTTACCTTTCAATTATGTTTTTTGACAGTAACTATAAGATCTTTCTCAGTTATAATCTTGAACCGCAAGTAACCGAATTTCTACAACCATACCACGTTGAAAACACCGGTTCTCGTCGGAACACCGCAGTTAAACAACGTCGGGCCTGGTTAGTACTTGGATGGGAGACCGCCTGGGAATACCTGGTGTCGTAGACCTATGTTTAACTTTTTTAAATTATACTAAATAAAGTTTATTTTACCTTTCAATTATATTTTTATGACAGTAACTATAAGATCTTTCAAAGTTATAACCTTGAACCGCAAGTAACCGAATGTCTACAACCGTACCAGGTTGCCTAGCCTGTGAATATCTGTTGTCGTACACCTGTTTTTATCTTTTTAATAATCCTAAAATATAGTCTCGTTTAAGTGTTTCTATTTTCCAAAAATGTGTTTATACTGTTGATGATAGTATAAGTAAATAAATTCAAACTGTAACCGCAATTAATCGAAAGTTTTTCAACTAAACTGCATTGAAAACAACGGTTCTCGTCCGATCACTGAAGTTAAACAAGTTGTTGTTCAAAGACATGTTTGTTGTTGTATGTTGCTGCTGTGGTGACGGTACAAACGTCACTGTACTACGCGGGCGTCCACTTGTGTGCGCGTTTGATTCTTAGCAACAAAGCGGCCTGAATCTTTTGTACATGCCGCTATTGTGTTATGCTTCTTTGTACAGTGTTATTGTTTCTTTTATATTATCTTTTTAAGAACCTCAGTATAACTTTTTAAATTATACTAAACAAAGTTGAATTTACCTTTCAAGTATGTGTTTCTTCAACAGAAGTGGGTGTAAATACCAACGTCATGGTTTCAGCAGCTGCTAATTTCAATCCTAGAAAATGTTCTATAATAAATGAACAAAACTATTAGGTTATAGGATATATATGTTTATAGAGATTTTGACAGTGAATATAAGATTTATATATACTTGAACCGCAAGTAACCGAACGTCTACAATCATACCACGTTGAAAACACCGGTTCTCGTCCGAACACCGCAGTTAAACAACGTCGGGCCTCGTTAGTACTTGGATGGGAGACCGCCTGGGAATACCTGGTGTCGTAGACCTATGTTTAACTTTTTTAAATTATACTAAACAAAGTTTATTTTACCTTTCAATTATGTTTTTATGACAGTAACTATAAGATCTTTCTAAGTTATAATCTTGAACCGCAAGTAACCGAACGTCTACAACCATACCACGTTGAAAACACCGGTTCTCCTCCGAACACCGCAGTTAAACAACGTCGGGCCTGGTTAGTACTTGGATGGGAGACCGCCTGGGAATACCTGGTGTCGTAGACCTATGTTTAACTTTTTTAAATTATACTAAACAATGTTTATTTTACCTTTCAATTATGTTTTTTGACAGTAACTATAAGATCTTTCTCAGTTATAATCTTGAACCGCAAGTAACCGAATTTCTACAACCATACCACGTTGAAAACACCGGTTCTCGTCCGAACACCGCAGTTAAACAACGTCGGGCCTGGTTAGTACTTGGATGGGAGACCGCCTGGGAATACCTGGTGTCGTAGACCTATGTTTAACTTTTTTAAATTATACTAAATAAAGTTTATTTTACCTTTCAATTATATTTTTATGACAGTAACTATAAGATCTTTCAAAGTTATAACCTTGAACCGCAAGTAACCGAATGTCTACAACCGTACCAGGTTGAAAACACCGGTTCTCGTCCGAACACCGCAGTTAAACAACGTCGGGCCTTGTTAGTACTTGGATGGGAGACCGCCTGGGAATACCTGGTGTCTTAGACCTATGTTTAACTTTTTTAAATTATACTAAACAATGTTTATTTTACCTTTCAATTATGTTTTTTGACAGTAACTATAAGATCTTTCTCAGTTATAATCTTGAACCGCAAGTAACCGAACGTCTACAACCATACCACGTTGAAAACACCGGTTCTCGTCCGAACACCGCAGTTAAACAACGTCGGGCCTGGTTAGTACTTGGATGGGAGACCGCCTGGGAATACCTGGTGTCGTAGACCTATGTTTAACTTTTTTAAATTATACTAAACAAAGTTTATTTTACCTTTCAATTATGTTTTTATGACAGTAACTATAAGATCTTTCTCAGTTATAATCTTGAACCGCAAGTAAACGAACGTCTACAACCATACCACGTTGAAAACACCGGTTCTCGTTCGAACTCGTTAAACAACGTCGGGCCTGGTTAGTACTTGGATGGGAGACCGCCTGGGAATACCTGGTGTCGTAGACCTATGTTTAACTTTTTTAAATTATACTAAATAAAGTTTATTTTACCTTTCAATTATATTTTTATGACAGTAACTATAAGATCTTTCTAAGTTATAATCTTGAACCGCAAGTAACCGAATGTCTACAACCGTACCAGGTTGCCTAGCCTGTGAATATCTGTTGTCGTACACCTGTTTTTATCTTTTTAATAATCCTAAAATATAGTCTCGTTTAAGTGTTTCGATTTTCCAAAAATGTGTTTATACTGTTGATGATAGTATAAGTAAATAAATTCAAACTGTAACCGCAATTAATCGAAAGTTTTTCAACTAAACTGCATTGAAAACAACGGTTCTCGTCCGATCACTGAAGTTAAACAAGTTGTTGTTCAAAGACATGTTTGTTGTTGTATGTTGCTGCTGTGGTGACGGTACAAACGTCACTGTACTACGCGGGCGTCCACTTGTGTGCGCGTTTGATTCTTAGCAACAAAGCGGCCTGAATCTTTTGTACATGCCGCTAATGTGTTATGCTTCATTGTACAGTGTTATTGTTTCCTTTATATTATCTTTTTAAGAACCTCAGTAAAACTTTTTAAATTATACTAAAAAAGTTGAATTTACCTTTCAAGTATGTGTTTCTTCAACAGAAGTGGGTGTAAATATCAACGTCATGGTTTCAGCAGCTGCTAATTTCAATCCTAGAAAATGTTCTATAATAAATGAACAAAAGTATTAGGTTATAGGATATATGTGTTTATAGAGATTTTGACAGTGAATATAAGATTTATATATACTTTGAACCGCAAGTAACCGAACGTCTACAACCATACCATGTTGAAAACATCGGTTCTCGTCCGAACACCGCAGTTAAACAACGTCGGGCCTCGTTAGTACTTGGATGGGAGACCGCCTGGGAATACCTGGTGTCGTAGACCTATGTTTAACTTTTTTAAATTATACTAAACAAAGTTTATTTTACCTTTCAATTATGTTTTTATGACAGTAACTATAAGATCTTTCTAAGTTATAATCTTGAACCGCAAGTAACCGAACGTCTACAACCATACCACGTTGAAAACACCGGTTCTCGTCCGAACACCGCAGTTAAACAACGTCGGGCCTCGTTAGTACTTGGATGGGAGACCGCCTGGGAATACCTGGTGTCGTAGACCTATGTTTAACTTTTTTAAATTATACTAAACAAAGTTTATTTTACCTTTCAATTATGTTTTTATGACAGTAACTATAAGATCTTTCTAAGTTATAATCTTGAACCGCAAGTAACCGAACGTCTACAACCATACCACGTTGAAAACACCGGTTCTCGTCCGAACACCGCAGTTAAACAACGTCGGGCCTGGTTAGTACTTGGATGGGAGACCGCCTGGGAATGCCTGGTGTCGTAGACCTATGTTTAACTTTTTTAAATTATACTAAACAATGTTTATTTTACCTTTCAATTATGTTTTTTGACAGTAACTATAAGATCTTTCTCAGTTATAATCTTGAACCGCAAGTAACCGAATGTCTACAACCATACCACGTTGAAAACACCGGTTCTCGTCCGAACACCGCAGTTAAACAACGTTGGGCCTGGTTAGTACTTGGATGGGAGACCGCCTGGGAATACCTGGCACGTATCCGCGAAGTATGCGAAGCGCAGACAGAGTCTGTAATCTCTTTGAATTGCGCCCTCTATTGAGCACGTGACTGACATTCAGTTGACATTTAAAATCCGTTACTTCCGTTTCTCTCCCCACGTTGTTTTCGTCACTTGAGGTTGGCATAACAATAAAATAACGAATTTGTTAGGCTTGTCATCAACACTTTAACTTATAAACATTCTAAATAACATTTAAAAAATACTATGAACACATTTTAAAGCAAAAATAATATTGTTTGAATATTGCTGTTTTTTTTGGTACAAAATAACATAATTTTTGTATGTTATTTAATTTTTTATAATACCAATTATTAGAAGTTTTTTGAAAATGGACTATGGTCTTATGGGTAATATGGATAGTTTCACTATGGATTGCACATGGTCATAACCGGGAAATAATTGAATATACGGAATGGGAACCGGGCAAAATGTGAACTTTTACTGATATTTACATGGAATATGAGCATTTACCAATTTGTATAAACATTCATTTTTTCAAGAAGAAACTTGATATTGCTTATATCCGACACAATGAAGATGGCAATTGAGTATTTATAATTATAATTATCGGTTTGTCAAATTAAAACGCCATTTTTTAAAGATTGCGCAATCAACAGAATACTGCCGACCTCATTAAATAGTCGCATGTCTTATCTGTAAATACATACTTATCAGCGAGGAAATTGTTACCACACATTCTAAAAGTATTTTCTGTAATAGAGTGTTTTTTTTATAAACTAAAATATGTTTACGATTGTGTTTGATGCAAGTATATTATATATTTTTAAAAATGCAATTGTACTTACCCCTAATAAAACAAATGGAACGATCCAATTTACACTATGTGATTGGTTGTTGTGGATTATACCATTGTCAAATAGGTAAGTAATTATACAACATTGTTATTGTTAATCAAATATATTGAATGGCATGTAATCCAGTTTTTAAAAATAATTAAACATAATTTATTGATTTATAGACTGTTTTATAAGAATTGTTAACACTATTAAAATATAATATAATATAACAAAATAACAGAGAACAAAATGATTGATATAGGTCATCAAATAAATCAAAGAATTTGATCGATGACATTGACGACATTTATTTCTAATGAGGTATTTGTTATCAGTAACTGATAATCTAAGATTGGAAAAATATTTGAATAGTTAGTTGTACATTCAGCTTTCAACAGAGATAGGAAATCTGTAAACTAATTCACATTACTTTCATATTTGGACAAGAAAGAAAGAATGTTCTTAAAGTTCCTACTTAAATCCAGTAACGTAATACAGTACTTAGTAGTAGATGTATTGTCCTCAAAAAACATGAAAAATAAAGATTAATAATTACTTATAAAATGGCAAAATAAATTGTTAAATTCAACCAAAAACCTATTGGCTGGCAGCCAATTTGACTATTTTTTGCTTTAAATTACAGTTTTTTAGGTAAATACATTTTCTTTCGATCCAATTTTTGGTCAAAGTGGATACTATTAGGTGACATTCAAATGGCATATTCAACAAAAAATGTTTTAATAATTATTTTTTTCAGGAAGACAATACATCTTTAATAATTTGTTGTTGGGCACAAAGATTGCACATGAGATTTTTTGTTTTCTGTATTATTACAAATTTTATACTCTATCCATTAAAAAAACATTATTAAGATCAACTTCAAAACCTGTGAAGATACAACAATCTGTGAAGATACAACAGTGCCAGTACATTATTCCTCAATTTTCCTTTTATTGGCCTTCTTTTCAGGAATCGCCTTTAGAGTTGATGGACTGCACGAAACCCAGTGATTTTTCACCACTGACAGCAAAATGGTTAATCTGTCTGTTGTTCTGCCACGGTAGTCACGTTGGATGCCATTCAATCTTGCGTGCATTGACTCACCACCTTGTTCGCCATGGAATCCTAATCCCACCCCCCATTTCTTGATCCATGGTATGATATGCTCGCACAATATGTGAAATTTTGGAGGCTGCGTTTCATGGAATGTGGCGAAAATCTCTTTATAGATTGATATATTTTGTTCTGTAGGTAACAAAAGCAAAGTTGTCATTTATATTCTGAATGCTTAATATTTATTTAATAATAAATATGCAATTATTTAAAATTTAACAAAGATTTCTGTACTGTACATACGCAACTGATCAATTTCAGCATTCCCGAATTGTTCTGCTGAATTGTATAATCTGTGGCAGGCTCCAAATGCATTAAATAACTTTGTGTAGGCCACAGCTACATCTTCAGCCTCCTTCAAAAGAGTTGGACAAATGGCTTGGACAGTGTGGGTTATTCCATCCATTAAATATTTAATATTTGTTGTCTGAAATGATTTAATTTATTGTTTATTCAAAATGCAATTATTAAAAAAAAACTGAAACAGCCCATGCCACATTTGTAAGTCATCAACGTCAGCTTTATACCTACCATGTACAATTTATGGATATGGTTCCCAACAAAACACTGTCCCCAGTATGCCTGCCTTGTTATGCCCATTTTGATCAAGCGTTTGTCCAACTCCTCACAAATGGGACCCGTTCTCTTCAAAAAAGTTGGAGACGGTGGCGTGGCTTCAATATGTTCATTCTACAAAATAATCATGACATAATTCACATAGTTTTCTCATTCAATTTGCTTTGTTCAATAATAACAATAAAATATTTCTTATACTTACATGAGCATTTAATTTCTCCCTTTTCTGATTAATCTGTGTAATCAGTTCAATTGCACAATCATCATTTCCATGACCAAGTAAATTAAAAGCATTAAAATAATCAGTCATTTGGCCTATCTCCTGTTCCAGATTTTCCTTTTCATTTAAATGGTAACGCAAACATTCATTATGTTCCACTAACTGAAAAATAGGGTTAAAAGGGTCATTGTAAGTAACATGGATGGAATGCTCTGTATACAGGGTACCAACAAATGAAATTATAATGTACCTTAATGTACTCTTTACGAGCAATGCTTGCATTGATGCCGTCAGCTTGTTGGGCCATCTTTTTATCGAGTGTGTGGCATGCATCCTCTAAACTTTGATAATGCTTCAACCCAAGGCCTAAGCTAATATGCAGTCCAGGTGGACAAACCTAATTGTAATGAAACATTCTTTATTTAAAACTGATGATGGTATATTTATTCAAACATTAATCATACAAGGCAGAAATTATATATATAATTTTTCTGATATAAAAAGCATCAACTTATCAACTCTTATCAAACAAACAGTTTGATCAATCTATGAGCTTTACAGTACTTACATGATCAATGTCAATGTCAAGTATTGGTGAACTTATTACGTTGTTGTGAAACTTCGCATTTTTCAACATGCTTCCATTGCTTGCAAAACTTTCCAAATCTTTCTTCATAGATTCTAGAGATCTTTTTGTTAAATCCACTTTACCCTTCGAACTCAGGCAATATAAGCAAAAGTGTCGTCCTATAAAAAATACATTTTTTTAGTATTAAACTATTTATGAGATATTGCCTAATATAATACTAGGTTCCAGTGTATTAGAATTACAGTACTTACCACTTGCTCCGGATAATCCGTAAACACGGCATTCATATTCGTAATCCCCGAAAGCAAACAATTCAATTTCTTTTCCACTGAAATAAAGGAAGAGGTATATATTATGTACAGAATTATGAAACATAAAAAATACATACTTACCACTTTGCTTCAGACAATCCATAAACACGACATTTGTATTTATAGTACTGTAGCTGAATGCAAATAATTCAATTTCTTCTCCACTGAAATAAAATAAAAATAAATCAAAACATATAGTGAAATCATAAATAGTAAATACTTTTATAAATTGTCAGAACTGTTATGATATAAACTACTTACTTCCACACCAATGTCTTGAGGTCTTCAACTTGGTTCCTAATTCTCTCCATTCCTGTTTTTAAATTGTAGGTGCAATCGCCTGCTTCCCATATCAAAATTGTAACTGTATTTTTCAAAGAATTGGGCCGGTCAACATTGCCAATTTGCAGCATAAATTTGTAAGTTCCTCCTCCTTTGTCTCCGCCTAGTTTAATCCATATTTTATTTTCTGGTATCAAACCATTGTGCCAAGTAAGCATATCAAGACTAAAAGCAATAATAAAACAATATTGTGTTCATATTTCAAATGCTTTGAAAAAAAAATCTAATGAAAAAAAGAAAGAACATTTGATAAACGTGTGTATTTATACCTTTGTAGCTCATCTAACAATTGTGTTACTTTCACTCTTAAGTTTTTCACTACAACTAATGGCACATCTGTGAGCAACAACTCATCTGTCTTGGTATCTTTCACTAGCAATGGCACATACTCAGATGTCAGATTGTCGCCTATGATCTCATCAACTTGACAGCCAATACTGGCTTCGCATTCACAAACGACCCGGTACTTTGCTAACCATCTAAAAATAGAAGAAATAATAGTTTGGAACGGATGCTTATTTTAAATGAAGTAGATTGAATAATAGGTTGAAATAATAATTTGGTTTTATTTCAGAATAAATAAATGTCTAAATAATAAAATATACCTTTTTAATAATCTTGTTCTAGAGCCACTTAGTCCAAGGTGAGTTCTCATTGAGAGTATATCTCCTTGGGGCATCCTAATGGGTGTTTGAAGCATAGTCTTTAATTCTTCATTTAATTGGGAAAATTCGTGTCTGTGTTGTTCTAATTCAGCATCTTCTCCACTTATCAGTTTTCTGAATTGTTGAATCTGTGAAAGCAAAGGTATCAGTTGTTGAAATTGACGATTGATTCAGAAGTTCCCTTATAAAACATTAACAATCAACTTTTGTACCTGGTGTGTCCTCCTGTCTTTGGTTTTTTTTGATGCTGTATTTGACGACACTCTAACTGCAGGTATCTTCATATACCTAACCGTCTTCAAAACAAAAAAGAAAATATGAATAAATTTAACAGTATAGTATGTACACGGTCAATTGTAATTATGAGAAAATAAAGAAATGTATTGTACCTGCCCCTTTGATCTGAAGGTAGCTATACCATTTTCTGCTGTTTTGGCAGACAGTAGTTGGTGCCCTAAAACTTCGACATTCGCTTGCACAGGGCTTGTGGAAGGTTGTTTTGCATAAGTGTGTTCTTTTAAGACACACACATGTGTATTACACTGTCGACATTCAAACTGACACTGACATTTCTTACATTTGACAGCAACAGACATATAACATTGAATGAAAAGATCAGGTACAGCAGTGACAGACAAGTAGTGTACATTAGTTAAACAGGTAGGACAAATCATGAACTCGACATCAACAAAACAAGTATTAACACATGCTTTACAAGCAACATGATGACATGGTAACTCGACAGGACATTCACACAATACATTACAGATGCAACACATGAATGGTCTTAGAGAACCGATAATGTTGTAAGAATCGGGAATAGTTGTTAGTGTTGTGTTTATTGGTTCAAAATGCTTGGTAACTGATGAGGTATGAGCCATTTTTCTTTGACACTCTGCATTTCCACATCCCCTCTTCTTTTTCTTTGGCCTTCCACCTATGTGATAACAATTAACAATGGCTTTAAAAGTATTTGCTGTACATTAAAAATATAAACAAAATAAATTTTCTCTACCAGTATTAACTAACCTTTTCGTAGTTTATCTTCACAGATGTTACATCCTATTCGTTTATGTGGCGGCCAGTCCTTGCAGGAAATTTGTTGTTTTTGGACAACACACTTGATGTAGCAGAGATTACAGAATGACGATGGAGTTACGCTACTATCTTCATCTCTGCTAACATTAAGCTGTTCCCAATAGTCTGCCACTTTCTTTGACCGAGAGCCGGCTTTGTTTAATTTAATACCACACACTCTGCAGAGTGTACACAGTATTTGTTTGTGGTTTTCCATCAATCTGCCAAAAAAAAAAAAAATTATGATTACTCTATTCTAATGTACTTATCTGGTATACAGGTACAGGTCTGGTATGTCTATACAAAGCACATAGTAGGCCTACTTATGTTGATTAATACTATGCCTAGGCCTAAAATACTAATTATAGGCTTATTAAATAGCAGTAAAACATTCTAACATAATTATAAAAAAATAATTATTTCCCAAGTCTTACTAGGATATTTTGTCTCTATTTTAATACAAATTTAATTTAAACCATTTCATTTATTACCAAAAACTTCGTGTAAAGAAATATAAGCAGATACTTAAGTACCTAGATTAGTTTTGCGGACTTCGTCATTGACGAAATCTAGGCCTATCACTAAATAAAATGATCAAACTTTTCCAACATTATAAAGTTGAGATAAATTATAAATTTTACACGTATGTGTAAATCTTGTTTAATATATTTTAAAAATATAACTTACGTTGAGTTTGTTGATTTACTTTGTCTTAAAACAGGGAAACAAACAGGGGGTACTATTGATATTTATACGAATCGGCGACGAAATTTCAAAACAAACCAGTGAAGCGTATCGCGATACGCGCTAACTGCCAAACCTGAGGGCGCTGTCGCTGAATGCGTCCGTTAACGCGGATACGTGCTGGTGTCGTAGACCTATGTTGAACTTTTTTAAATTATACTAAACAATGTTTATTTTACCTTTCAATTATGTTTTTATGACAGTAACTATAAGATCTTTCAAAGTTATAATCTTGAACCGCAAGTAACCGAATGTCTACAACCGTACCAGGTTGCCTAGCCTGTGAATATCTGTTGTCGTACACCTGTTTTTATCTTTTTAATAATCCTAAAATATAGTCTCGTTTAAGTGTTTCTATTTTCCAAAAATGTGTTTATACTGTTGATGATAGTATAAGTAAATAAATTCAAACTGTAACCGCAATTAATCGAAAGTTTTTCAACTAAACTGCATTGAAAACAACGGTTCTCGTCCGATCACTGAAGTTAAACAAGTTGTTGTTCAAAGACATGTTTGTTGTTGTATGTTGCTGCTGTGGTGACGGTACAAACGTCACTGTACTACGCGGGCGTCCACTTGTGTGCGCGTTTGATTCTTAGCAACAAAGCGGCCTGAATCTTTTGTACATGCCGCTATTGTGTTATGCTTCTTTGTACAGTGTTATTGTTTCTTTTATATTATCTTTTTAAGAACCTCAGTATAACTTTTTAAATTATACTAAACAAAGTTGAATTTACCTTTCAAGTATGTGTTTCTTCAACAGAAGTGGGTGTAAATACCAACGTCATGGTTTCAGCAGCTGCTAATTTCAATCCTAGAAAATGTTCTATAATAAATGAACAAAACTATTAGGTTATAGGATATATATGTTTATAGAGATTTTGACAGTGAATATAAGATTTATATATACTTGAACCGCAAGTAACCGAACGTCTACAATCATACCACGTTGAAAACACCGGTTCTCGTCCGAACACCGCAGTTAAACAACGTCGGGCCTGGTTAGTACTTGGATGGGAGACCGCCTGGGAATACCTGGTGTCGTAGACCTATGTTTAACTTTTTTAAATTATACTAAACAATGTTTATTTTACCTTTCAATTATGTTTTTTGACAGTAACTATAAGATCTTTCTCAGTTATAATCTTGAACCGCAAGTAACCGAATTTCTACAACCATACCACGTTGAAAACACCGGTTCTCGTCCGAACACCGCAGTTAAACAACGTCGGGCCTGGTTAGTACTTGGATGGGAGACCGCCTGGGAATACCTGGTGTCGTAGACCTATGTTTAACTTTTTTAAATTATACTAAACAATGTTTATTTTACCTTTCAATTATGTTTTTTGACAGTAACTATAAGATCTTTCTCAGTTATAATCTTGAACCGCAAGTAACCGAATTTCTACAACCATACCACGTTGAAAACACCGGTTCTCGTCCGAACACCGCAGTTAAACAACGTCGGGCCTGGTTAGTACTTGGATGGGAGACCGCCTGGGAATACCTGGTGTCGTAGACCTATGTTTAACTTTTTTAAATTATACTAAATAAAGTTTATTTTACCTTTCAATTATATTTTTATGACAGTAACTATAAGATCTTTCAAAGTTATAACCTTGAACCGCAAGTAACCGAATGTCTACAACCGTACCAGGTTGAAAACACCGGTTCTCGTCCGAACACCGCAGTTAAACAACGTCGGGCCTTGTTAGTACTTGGATGGGAGACCGCCTGGGAATACCTGGTGTCTTAGACCTATGTTTAACTTTTTTAAATTATACTAAATAAAGTTTATTTTACCTTTCAATTATATTTTTATGACAGTAACTATAAGATCTTTCTCAGTTATAATCTTGAACCGCAAATAACCGAACGTCTACAACCATACCACGTTGAAAACACCGGTTCTCCTCCGAACACCGCAGTTAAACAACGTCGGGCCTGGTTAGTACTTGGATGGGAGACCACCTGGGAATACCTGGTGTCGTAGACCTATGTTTAACTTTTTTAAATTATACTAAACAATGTTTATTTTACCTTTCAATTATGTTTTTTGACAGTAACTATAAGATCTTTCTCAGTTATAATCTTGAACCGCAAGTAACCGAACGTATACAACCATACCACGTTGAAAACACCGGTTCTCGTCCGAACACCGCAGTTAAACAACGTCGGGCCTGGTTAGTACTTGAATGGGAGACCGCCTGGGAATACCTGGTGTCGTAGACCTATGTTTAACTTTTTTAAATTATACTAAACAATGTTTATTTTACCTTTCAATTATGTTTTTTGACAGTAACTATAAGATCTTTCTCAGTTATAATCTTGAACCGCAAGTAACCGAATGTCTACAACCATACCAAGTTGAAAACACCGTTTCTCGTCCAAACTCGTTAAACAACGTCGGGCCTGGTTAGTACTTGGATGGGAGACCGCCTGGGAATACCTGGTGTCGTAGACCTATGTTTAACTTTTTTAAATTATACTAAACAATGTTTATTTTACCTTTCAATTATGTTTTTATGACAGTAACTATAAGATCTTTCTCAGTTATAATCTTGAACCGCAAGTAACCGAACGTCTACAACCATACCACGTTGAAAACGCCGGTTCTCGTCCGAACACCGCAGTTAAACAACGTCGGGCCTGGTTAGTACTTGGATGGGAGACCGCCTGGGAATACCTGGTGTCGTAGACCTATGTGTAACTTTTTTAAATTATACTAAATAAAGTTTATTTTACCTTTCAATTATATTTTTATGACAGTAACTATAAGATCTTTCTAAGTTATAATCTTGAACCGCAAGTAACCGAATGTCTACAACCGTACCAGGTTGCCTAGCCTGTGAATATCTGTTGTCGTACACCTGTTTTTATCTTTTTAATAATCCTAAAATATAGTCTCGTTTAAGTGTTTCGATTTTCCAAAAATGTGTTTATACTGTTGATGATAGTATAAGTAAATAAATTCAAACTGTAACCGCAATTAATCGAAAGTTTTTCAACTAAACTGCATTGAAAACAACGGTTCTCGTCCGATCACTGAAGTTAAACAAGTTTTTGTTCAAAGACATGTTTGTTGTTGTATGTTGCTGCTGTGGTGACGGTACAAACGTCACTGTACTACGCGGGCGTCCACTTGTGTGCGCGTTTGATTCTTAGCAACAAAGCGGCCTGAATCTTTTGTACATGCCGCTAATGTGTTATGCTTCATTGTACAGTGTTATTGTTTCCTTTATATTATCTTTTTAAGAACCTCAGTATAACTTTTTAAATTATACTAAACAAAGTTGAATTTACCTTTCAAGTATGTGTTTCTTCAACAGAAGTGGGTGTAAATATCAACGTCATGGTTTCAGCAGCTGCTAATTTCAATCCTAGAAAATGTTCTATAATAAATGAACAAAAGTATTAGGTTATAGGATATATGTGTTTATAGAGATTTTGGCAGTGAATATAAGATTTATATATACTTTGAACCGCAAGTAACCGAACGTCTACAACCATACCATGTTGAAAACACCGGTTCTCGTCCGAACACCGCAGTTAAACAACGTCGGGCCTCGTTAGTACTTGGATGGGAGACCGCCTGGGAATACCTGGTGTCGTAGACCTATGTTTAACTTTTTTAAATTATACTAAACAAAGTTTATTTTACCTTTCAATTATGTTTTTATGACAGTAACTATAAGATATTTCTAAGTTATAATCTTGAACCGCAAGTAACCGAACGTCTACAACCATACCACGTTGAAAACACCGGTTCTCGTCCGAACACCGCAGTTAAACAACGTCGGGCCTGGTTAGTACTTGGATGGGAGACCGCCTGGGAATACCTGGTGTCGTAGACCTATGTTTAACTTTTTTAAATTATACTAAACAATGTTTATTTTACCTTTCAATTATGTTTTTTGACAGTAACTATAAGATCTTTCTCAGTTATAATCTTGAACCGCAAGTAACCGAATGTCTACAACCATACCAAGTTGAAAACACCGTTTCTCGTCCAAACTCGTTAAACAACGTCGGGCCTGGTTAGTACTTGGATGGGAGACCGCCTGGGAATACCTGGTGTCGTAGACCTATGTTTAACTTTTTTAAATTATACTAAACAATGTTTATTTTACCTTTCAATTATGTTTTTATGACAGTAACTATAAGATCTTTCTCAGTTATAATCTTGAACCGCAAGTAACCGAACGTCTACAACCATACCACGTTGAAAACGCCGGTTCTCGTCCGAACACCGCAGTTAAACAACGTCGGGCCTGGTTAGTACTTGGATGGGAGACCGCCTGGGAATACCTGGTGTCGTAGACCTATGTGTAACTTTTTTAAATTATACTAAATAAAGTTTATTTTACCTTTCAATTATATTTTTATGACAGTAACTATAAGATCTTTCTAAGTTATAATCTTGAACCGCAAGTAACCGAATGTCTACAACCGTACCAGGTTGCCTAGCCTGTGAATATCTGTTGTCGTACACCTGTTTTTATCTTTTTAATAATCCTAAAATATAGTCTCGTTTAAGTGTTTCGATTTTCCAAAAATGTGTTTATACTGTTGATGATAGTATAAGTAAATAAATTCAAACTGTAACCGCAATTAATCGAAAGTTTTTCAACTAAACTGCATTGAAAACAACGGTTCTCGTCCGATCACTGAAGTTAAACAAGTTTTTGTTCAAAGACATGTTTGTTGTTGTATGTTGCTGCTGTGGTGACGGTACAAACGTCACTGTACTACGCGGGCGTCCACTTGTGTGCGCGTTTGATTCTTAGCAACAAAGCGGCCTGAATCTTTTGTACATGCCGCTAATGTGTTATGCTTCATTGTACAGTGTTATTGTTTCCTTTATATTATCTTTTTAAGAACCTCAGTATAACTTTTTAAATTATACTAAACAAAGTTGAATTTACCTTTCAAGTATGTGTTTCTTCAACAGAAGTGGGTGTAAATATCAACGTCATGGTTTCAGCAGCTGCTAATTTCAATCCTAGAAAATGTTCTATAATAAATGAACAAAAGTATTAGGTTATAGGATATATGTGTTTATAGAGATTTTGGCAGTGAATATAAGATTTATATATACTTTGAACCGCAAGTAACCGAACGTCTACAACCATACCATGTTGAAAACACCGGTTCTCGTCCGAACACCGCAGTTAAACAACGTCGGGCCTCGTTAGTACTTGGATGGGAGACCGCCTGGGAATACCTGGTGTCGTAGACCTATGTTTAACTTTTTTAAATTATACTAAACAAAGTTTATTTTACCTTTCAATTATGTTTTTATGACAGTAACTATAAGATATTTCTAAGTTATAATCTTGAACCGCAAGTAACCGAACGTCTACAACCATACCACGTTGAAAACACCGGTTCTCGTCCGAACACCGCAGTTAAACAACGTCGGGCCTGGTTAGTACTTGGATGGGAGACCGCCTGGGAATACCTGGTGTCGTAGACCTATGTTTAACTTTTTTAAATTATACTAAACAATGTTTATTTTACCTTTCAATTATGTTTTTTGACAGTAACTATAAGATCTTTCTCAGTTATAATCTTGAACCGCAAGTAACCGAATGTCTACAACCATACCAAGTTGAAAACACCGTTTCTCGTCCAAACTCGTTAAACAACGTCGGGCCTGGTTAGTACTTGGATGGGAGACCGCCTGGGAATACCTGGTGTCGTAGACCTATGTTTAACTTTTTTAAATTATACTAAACAATGTTTATTTTACCTTTCAATTATGTTTTTATGACAGTAACTATAAGATCTTTCTCAGTTATAATCTTGAACCGCAAGTAACCGAACGTCTACAACCATACCACGTTGAAAACGCCGGTTCTCGTCCGAACACCGCAGTTAAACAACGTCGGGCCTGGTTAGTACTTGGATGGGAGACCGCCTGGGAATACCTGGTGTCGTAGACCTATGTGTAACTTTTTTAAATTATACTAAATAAAGTTTATTTTACCTTTCAATTATATTTTTATGACAGTAACTATAAGATCTTTCTAAGTTATAATCTTGAACCGCAAGTAACCGAATGTCTACAACCGTACCAGGTTGCCTAGCCTGTGAATATCTGTTGTCGTACACCTGTTTTTATCTTTTTAATAATCCTAAAATATAGTCTCGTTTAAGTGTTTCGATTTTCCAAAAATGTGTTTATACTGTTGATGATAGTATAAGTAAATAAATTCAAACTGTAACCGCAATTAATCGAAAGTTTTTCAACTAAACTGCATTGAAAACAACGGTTCTCGTCCGATCACTGAAGTTAAACAAGTTTTTGTTCAAAGACATGTTTGTTGTTGTATGTTGCTGCTGTGGTGACGGTACAAACGTCACTGTACTACGCGGGCGTCCACTTGTGTGCGCGTTTGATTCTTAGCAACAAAGCGGCCTGAATCTTTTGTACATGCCGCTAATGTGTTATGCTTCATTGTACAGTGTTATTGTTTCCTTTATATTATCTTTTTAAGAACCTCAGTATAACTTTTTAAATTATACTAAACAAAGTTGAATTTACCTTTCAAGTATGTGTTTCTTCAACAGAAGTGGGTGTAAATATCAACGTCATGGTTTCAGCAGCTGCTAATTTCAATCCTAGAAAATGTTCTATAATAAATGAACAAAAGTATTAGGTTATAGGATATATGTGTTTATAGAGATTTTGGCAGTGAATATAAGATTTATATATACTTTGAACCGCAAGTAACCGAACGTCTACAACCATACCATGTTGAAAACACCGGTTCTCGTCCGAACACCGCAGTTAAACAACGTCGGGCCTCGTTAGTACTTGGATGGGAGACCGCCTGGGAATACCTGGTGTCGTAGACCTATGTTTAACTTTTTTAAATTATACTAAACAAAGTTTATTTTACCTTTCAATTATGTTTTTATGACAGTAACTATAAGATATTTCTAAGTTATAATCTTGAACCGCAAGTAACCGAACGTCTACAACCATACCACGTTGAAAACACCGGTTCTCGTCCGAACACCGCAGTTAAACAACGTCGGGCCTGGTTAGTACTTGGATGGGAGACCGCCTGGGAATACCTGGTGTCGTAGACCTATGTTTAACTTTTTTAAATTATACTAAACAATGTTTATTTTACCTTTCAATTATGTTTTTTGACAGTAACTATAAGATCTTTCTCAGTTATAATCTTGAACCGCAAGTAACCGAATTTCTACAACCGTACCACGTTGAAAACACCGGTTCTCGTCCGAACACCGCAGTTAAACAACGTCAGGCCTGGTTAGTACTTGGATGGGAGACCGCCTGGGAATACCTGGTGTCGTAGACCTATGTTTAACTTTTTTAAATTATACTAAATAAAGTTTATTTTACCTTTCAATTATATTTTTATGACAGTAACTATAAGATCTTTCAAAGTTATAACCTTGAACCGCAAGTAACCGAATGTCTACAACCGTACCAGGTTGAAAACACCGGTTCTCGTCCGAACACCGCAGTTAAACAACGTCGGGCCTTGTTAGTACTTGGATGGGAGACCGCCTGGGAATACCTGGTGTCTTAGACCTATGTTTAACTTTTTTAAATTATACTAAATAAAGTTTATTTTACCTTTCAATTATATTTTTATGACAGTAACTATAAGATCTTTCTCAGTTATAATCTTGAACCGCAAATAACCGAACGTCTACAACCATACCACGTTGAAAACACCGGTTCTCCTCCAAACACCGCAGTTAAACAACGTCGGGCCTGGTTAGTACTTGGATGGGAGACCGCCTGGGAATACCTGGTGTCGTAGACCTATGTTTAACTTTTTTAAATTATACTAAACAATGTTTATTTTACCTTTCAATTATGTTTTTTGACAGTAACTATAAGATCTTTCTCAGTTATAATCTTGAACCGCAAGTAACCGAACGTCTACAACCATACCACGTTGAAAACACCGGTTCTCGTCCGAACACCGCAGTTAAACAACGTCGGGCCTGGTTAGTACTTGGATGGGAGACCGCCTGGGAATACCTGGTGTCGTAGACCTATGTTTAACTTTTTTAAATTATACTAAACAATGTTTATTTTACCTTTCAATTATGTTTTTTGACAGTAACTATAAGATCTTTCTCAGTTATAATCTTGAACCGCAAGTAACCGAATGTCTACAACCATACCACGTTGAAAACACCGGTTCTCGTCCGAACACCGCAGTTAAACAACGTTGGGCCTGGTTAGTACTTGGATGGGAGACCGCCTGGGAATACCTGGTGTCGTAGACCTATGTTTAACTTTTTTAAATTATACTAAACAATGTTTATTTTACCTTTCAATTATGTTTTTATGACAGTAACTATAAGATCTTTCAAAGTTATAATCTTGAACCGCAAGTAACCGAATGTCTACAACCATACCACGTTGAAAACACCGGTTCTCGTTGGAACACCGCAGTTAAACAACGTCGGGCCTGGTTAGTACTTGGATGGGAGACCGCCTGGGAATACCTGGTGTCGTAGACCTATGTTTAACTTTTTTAAATTATACTAAATAATGTTTATTTTACCTTTCAATTATGTTTTTTGACAGTAACTATAAGATCTTTCTCAGTTATAATCTTGAACCGCAAGTAACCGAACGTCTACAACCATACCACGTTGAAAACACCGGTTCTCGTCCGAACACCGCAGTTAAACAACGTCGGGCCTGGTTAGTACTTGGATGGGAGACCGCCTGGGAATACCTGGTGTCGTAGACCTATGTTTAACTTTTTTAAATTATACTAAACAATGTTTATTTTACCTTTCAATTATGTTTTTTGACAGTAACTATAAGATCTTTCTCAGTTATAATCTTGAACCGCAAGTAACCGAATGTCTACAACCATACCAAGTTGAAAACACCGGTTCTCGTCCGAACTCGTTAAACAACGTCGGGCCTGGTTAGTACTTGGATGGGAGACCGCCTGGGAATACCTGGTGTCGTAGACCTATGTTTAACTTTTTTAAATTATACTAAACAATTTTTTTTTTACCTTTCAATTATGTTTTTAAGACAGTAACTATAAGATCTTTCTAAGTTATAATCTTGAACCGCAAGTAACCGAACGTCTACAACCATACCACGTTGAAAACGCCGGTTCTCGTCCGAACACCGCAGTTAAACAACGTCGGGCCTGGTTAGTACTTGGATGGGAGACCGCCTGGGAATACCTGGTGTCGTAGACCTATGTGTAACTTTTTTAAATTATACTAAATAAAGTTTATTTTACCTTTCAATTATATTTTTATGACAGTAACTATAAGATCTTTCTAAGTTATAATCTTGAACCGCAAGTAACCGAATGTCTACAACCGTACCAGGTTGCCTAGCCTGTGAATATCTGTTGTCGTACACCTGTTTTTATCTTTTTAATAATCCTAAAATATAGTCTCGTTTAAGTGTTTCGATTTTCCAAAAATGTGTTTATACTGTTGATGATAGTATAAGTAAATAAATTCAAACTGTAACCGCAATTAATCGAAAGTTTTTCAACTAAACTGCATTGAAAACAACGGTTCTCGTCCGATCACTGAAGTTAAACAAGTTGTTGTTCAAAGACATGTTTGTTGTTGTATGTTGCTGCTGTGGTGACGGTACAAACGTCACTGTACTACGCGGGCGTCCACTTGTGTGCGCGTTTGATTCTTAGCAACAAAGCGGCCTGAATCTTTTGTACATGCCGCTAATGTGTTATGCTTCATTGTACAGTGTTATTGTTTCCTTTATATTATCTTTTTAAGAACCTCAGTATAACTTTTTAAATTATACTAAAAAAGTTGAATTTACCTTTCAAGTATGTGTTTCTTCAACAGAAGTGGGTGTAAATATCAACGTCATGGTTTCAGCAGCTGCTAATTTCAATCCTAGAAAATGTTCTATAATAAATGAACAAAAGTATTAGGTTATAGGATATATGTGTTTATAGAGATTTTGACAGTGAATTTAAGATTTATATATACTTTGAACCGCAAGTAACCGAACGTCTACAACCATACCATGTTGAAAACACCGGTTCTCGTCCGAACACCGCAGTTAAACAACGTCGGGCCTCGTTAGTACTTGGATGGGAGACCGCCTGGGAATACCTGGTGTCGTAGACCTATGTTTAACTTTTTTAAATTATACTAAACAAAGTTTATTTTACCTTTCAATTATGTTTTTATGACAGTAACTATAAGATCTTTCTAAGTTATAATCTTGAACCGCAAGTAACCGAACGTCTACAACCATACCACGTTGAAAACACCGGTTCTCGTCCGAACACCGCAGTTAAGCAACGTCGGGCCTCGTTAGTACTTGGATGGGAGACCGCCTGGGAATACCTGGTGTCGTAGACCTATGTTTAACTTTTTTAAATTATACTAAACAAAGTTTATTTTACCTTTCAATTATGTTTTTATGACAGTAACTATAAGATCTTTCTAAGTTATAATCTTGAACCGCAAGTAACCGAACGTCTACAACCATACCACGTTGAAAACACCGGTTCTCGTCCGAACACCGCAGTTAAACAACGTCGGGCCTGGTTAGTACTTGGATGGGAGACCGCCTGGGAATACCTGGTGTCGTAGACCTATGTTTAACTTTTTTAAATTATACTAAACAATGTTTATTTTACCTTTCAATTATGTTTTTTGACAGTAACTATAAGATCTTTCTCAGTTATAATCTTGAACCGCAAGTAACCGAATGTCTACAATTCAACCATACCACGTTGAAAACACCGGTTCTCGTCCGAACACCGCAGTTAAACAACGTCGGGCCTGGTTAGTACTTGGATGGGAGACCGCCTGGGAATACCTGGTGTCGTAGACCTATGTTTAACTTTTTTAAATTATACTAAACAATGTTTATTTTACCTTTCAATTATGTTTTTATGACAGTAACTATAAGATCTTTCAAAGTTATAATCTTGAACCGCAAGTAACCGAATGTCTACAACCATACCACGTTGAAAACACCGGTTCTCGTCGGAACACCGCAGTTAAACAACGTCGGGCCTGGTTAGTACTTGGATGGGAGACCGCCTGGGAATACCTGGTGTCGTAGACCTATGTTTAACTTTTTTAAATTATACTAAATAAAGTTTATTTTACCTTTCAATTATATTTTTATGACAGTCACTATAAGATCTTTCTAAGTTATAATCTTGAACCGCAAGTAACCGAACGTCTACAACCATACCACGTTGAAAACACCGGTTCTCCTCCGAACACCGCAGTTAAACAACGTCGGGCCTGGTTAGTACTTGGATGGGAGACCGCCTGGGAATACCTGGTGTCGTAGACCTATGTTTAACTTTTTTAAATTATACTAAACAATGTTTATTTTACCTTTCAATTATGTTTTTTGACAGTAACTATAAGATCTTTCTCAGTTATAATCTTGAACCGCAAGTAACCGAATGTCTACAACCATACCACGTTGAAAACACCGGTTCTCGTCCGAACACCGCAGTTAAACAACGTCGGGCCTCGTTAGTACTTGGATGGGAGAACACCAGGGAATACGTGGTGTCGTAGACCTATGTTTAACTTTTTTAAATTATACTAAACAAAGTTTATTTTACCTTTCAATTATGTTTTTATGACAGTAACTATAAGATCTTTCTAAGTTATAATCTTGAACCGCAAGTAACCGAACGTCTACAACCATACCACGTTGAAAACACCGGTTCTCCTCCGAACACCGCAGTTAAACAACGTCGGGCCTGGTTAGTACTTGGATGGGAGACCGCCTGGGAATACCTGGTGTCGTAGACCTATGTTTAACTTTTTTAAATTATACTAAACAATGTTTATTTTACCTTTCAATTATGTTTTTTGACAGTAACTATAAGATCTTTCTCAGTTATAATCTTGAACCGCAAGTAACCGAATGTCTACAACCGTACCAGGTTGCCTAGCCTGTGAATATCTGTTGTCGTACACCTGTTTTTATCTTTTTAATAATCCTAAAATATAGTCTCGTTTAAGTGTTTCGATTTTCCAAAAATGTGTTTATACTGTTGATGATAGTATAAGTAAATAAATTCAAACTGTAACCGCAATTAATCGAAAGTTTTTCAACTAAACTGCATTGAAAACAACGGTTCTCGTCCGATCACTGAAGTTAAACAAGTTGTTGTTCAAAGACATGTTTGTTGTTGTATGTTGCTGCTGTGGTGACGGTACAAACGTCACTGTACTACGCGGGCGTCCACTTGTGTGCGCGTTTGATTCTTAGCAACAAAGCGGCCTGAATCTTTTGTACATGCCGCTAATGTGTTATGCTTCATTGTACAGTGTTATTGTTTCCTTTATATTATCTTTTTAAGAACCTCAGTATAACTTTTTAAATTATACTAAACAAAGTTGAATTTACCTTTCAAGTATGTGTTTCTTCAACAGAAGTGGGTGTAAATACCAACGTCATGGTTTCAGCAGCTGCTAATTTCAATCCTAGAAAATGTTCTATAATAAATGAACAAAACTATTAGGTTATAGGATATATATGTTTATAGAGATTTTGACAGTGAATATAAGATGTATATATACTTGAACCGCAAGTAACCGAACGTCTACAACCATACCACGTTGAAAACACCGGTTCTCGTCCGAACACCGCAGTTAAACAACGTCGGGCCTGGTTAGTACTTGGATGGTAGACCGCCTGGGAATACCTGGTGTCGTAGACCTATGTTTAACTTTTTTAAATTATACTAAAAAAATGTTTATTTTACCTTTCAATTATGTTTTTTGACAGTAACTATAAGATCTTTCTCAGTTATAATCTTGAACCGCAAGTAACCGAACGTCTACAACCATACCACGTTGAAAACACCGGTTCTCGTCCGAACACCGCAGTTAAACAACGTCGGGCCTGGTTAGTACTTGGATGGAAGACCGCCTGGGAATACCTGGTGTCGTAGACCTATGTTTAACTTTTTTAAATTATACTAAACAATGTTTATTTTACCTTTCAATTATGTTTTTTGACAGTAACTATAAGTTCTTTCTCAGTTATAATCTTGAACCGCAAGTAACCGAATGTCTACAACCGTACCAGGTTGCCTAGCCTGTGAATATCTGTTGTCGTACACCTGTTTTTATCTTTTTAATAATCCTAAAATATAGTCTCGTTTAAGTGTTTCTATTTTCCAAAAATGTGTTTATACTGTTGATGATAGTATAAGTAAATAAATTCAAACTGTAACCGCAATTAATCGAAAGTTTTTCAACTAAACTGCATTGAAAACAACGGTTCTCGTCCGATCACTGAAGTTAAACAAGTTGTTGTTCAAAGACATGTTTGTTGTTGTATGTTGCTGCTGTGGTGACGGTACAAACGTCACTGTACTACGCGGGCGTCCACTTGTGTGCGCGTTTGATTCTTAGCAACAAAGCGGCCTGAATCTTTTGTACATGCCGCTAATGTGTTATGCTTCATTGTACAGTGTTATTGTTTCCTTTATATTATCTTTTTAAGAACCTCAGTATAACTTTTTAAATTATACTAAACAAAGTTGAATTTACCTTTCAAGTATGTGTTTCTTCAACAGAAGTGGGTGTAAATACCAACGTCATGGTTTCAGCAGCTGCTAATTTCAATCCTAGAAAATGTTCTATAATAAATGAACAAAACTATTAGGTTATAGGATATATATGTTTATAGAGAGATTTTGACAGTGAATATAAGATGTATATATACTTGAACCGCAAGTAACCGAACGTCTACAACCATACCACGTTGAAAACACCGGTTCTCGTCCGAACACCGCAGTTAAACAACGTCGGGCCTGGTTAGTACTTGGATGGGAGACCGCCTGGGAATACCTGGTGTCGTAGACCTATGTTTAACTTTTTTAAATTATACTAAACAATGTTTATTTTACCTTTCAATTATGTTTTTTGACAGTAACTATAAGATCTTTCTCAGTTATAATAATCTTGAACCGCAAGTAACCGAATGTCTACAACCATACCACGTTGAAAACACCGGTTCTCGTCCGAACACCGCAGTTAAACAACGTCGGGCCTGGTTAGTACTTGGATGGGAGACCGCCTGGGAATACCTGGTGTCGTAGACCTATGTTTAACTTTTTAAAATTATACTAAATAAAGTTTATTTTACCTTTCAATTATATTTTTATGACAGTAACTATAAGATCTTTCTAAGTTATAATCTTGAACCGCAAGTAACCGAACGTCTACAACCATACCACGTTGAAAACACCGGTTCTCCTCCGAACACCGCAGTTAAACAACGTCGGGCCTGGTTAGTACTTGGATGGGAGACCGCCTGGGAATACCTGGTGTCGTAGACCTATGTTTAACTTTTTTTAAATTATACTAAATAAAGTTTATTTTACCTTTCAATTATATTTTCATGACAGTAACTATAAGATCTTTCTAAGTTATAATCTTGAACCGCAAGTAACCGAATGTCTACAACCGTACCAGGTTGCCTAGCCTGTGAATATCTGTTGTCGTACACCTGTTTTTATCTTTTTAATAATCCTAAAATATAGTCTCGTTTAAGTGTTTCGATTTTCCAAAAATGTGTTTATACTGTTGATGATAGTATAAGTAAATAAATTCAAACTGTAACCGCAATTAATCGAAAGTTTTTCAACTAAACTGCATTGAAAACAACGGTTCTCGTCCGATCACTGAAGTTAAACAAGTTGTTGTTCAAAGACATGTTTGTTGTTGTATGTTGCTGCTGTGGTGACGGTACAAACGTCACTGTACTACGCGGGCGTCCACTTGTGTGCGCGTTTGATTCTTAGCAACAAAGCGGCCTGAATCTTTTGTACATGCCGCTAATGTGTTATGCTTCATTGTACAGTGTTATTGTTTCCTTTATATTATCTTTTTAAGAACCTCAGTATAACTTTTTAAATTATACTAAACAAAGTTGAATTTACCTTTCAAGTATGTGTTTCTTCAACAGAAGTGGGTGTAAATACCAACGTCATGGTTTCAGCAGCTGCTAATTTCAATCCTAGAAAATGTTCTATAATAAATGAACAAAACTATTAGGTTATAGGATATATATGTTTATAGAGATTTTGACAGTGAATATAAGATGTATATATACTTGAACCGCAAGTAACCGAACGTCTACAACCATACCACGTTGAAAACACCGGTTCTCGTCCGAACACCGCAGTTAAACAACGTCGGGCCTGGTTAGTACTTGGATGGGAGACCGCCTGGGAATACCTGGTGTCGTAGACCTATGTTTAACTTTTTTAAATTATACTAAAAAAATGTTTATTTTACCTTTCAATTATGTTTTTTGACAGTAACTATAAGATCTTTCTCAGTTATAATCTTGAACCGCAAGTAACCGAATGTCTACAACCATACCACGTTGAAAACACCGGTTCTCGTCCGAACACCGCAGTTAAACAACGTCGGGCCTGGTTAGTACTTGGATGGAAGACCGCCTGGGAATACCTGGTGTCGTAGACCTATGTTTAACTTTTTTAAATTATACTAAACAATGTTTATTTTACCTTTCAATTATGTTTTTTGACAGTAACTATAAGTTCTTTCTCAGTTATAATCTTGAACCGCAAGTAACCGAATGTCTACAACCGTACCAGGTTGCCTAGCCTGTGAATATCTGTTGTCGTACACCTGTTTTTATCTTTTTAATAATCCTAAAATATAGTCTCGTTTAAGTGTTTCTATTTTCCAAAAATGTGTTTATACTGTTGATGATAGTATAAGTAAATAAATTCAAACTGTAACCGCAATTAATCGAAAGTTTTTCAACTAAACTGCATTGAAAACAACGGTTCTCGTCCAATCACTGAAGTTAAACAAGTTGTTGTTCAAAGACATGTTTGTTGTTGTATGTTGCTGCTGTGGTGACGGTACAAACGTCACTGTACTACGCGGGCGTCCACTTGTGTGCGCGTTTGATTCTTAGCAACAAAGCGGCCTGAATCTTTTGTACATGCCGCTAATGTGTTATGCTTCATTGTACAGTGTTATTGTTTCCTTTATATTATCTTTTTAAGAACCTCAGTATAACTTTTTAAATTATACTAAACAAAGTTGAATTTACCTTTCAAGTATGTGTTTCTTCAACAGAAGTGGGTGTAAATATCAACGTCATGGTTTCAGCAGCTGCTAATTTCAATCCTAGAAAATGTTCTATAATAAATGAACAAAAGTATTAGGTTATAAGTAACCGAACGTCTACAACCATACCATGTTGAAAACACCGGTTCTCGTCCGAACACCGCAGTTAAACAACGTCGGGCCTGGTTAGTACTTGGATGGGAGACCGCCTGGGAATACCTGGTGTAGTAGACCTATGTTTAACTTTTTTAAATTATACTAAACAATGTTTATTTTACCTTTCAATTATGTTTTTATGACAGTAACTATAAGATCTTTCTAAGTTATAATCTTGAACCGCAAGTAACCGAACGTCTACAACCATACCACGTTGAAAACACCGGTTCTCGTCCGAACACCGCAGTTAAACAACGTCGGGCCTGGTTAGTACTTGGATGGGAGACCGCCTGGGAATACCTGGTGTCGTAGACCTATGTTTAACTTTTTTAAATTATACTAAATAAAGTTTATTTTACCTTTCAATTATATTTTCATGACAGTAACTATAAGATCTTTCTAAGTTATAATCTTGAACCGCAAGTAACCGAATGTCTACAACCGTACCAGGTTGCCTAGCCTGTGAATATCTGTTGTCGTACACCTGTTTTTATCTTTTTAATAATCCTAAAATATAGTCTCCTTTAAGTGTTTCGATTTTCCAAAAATGTGTTTATACTGTTGATGATAGTATAAGTAAATAAATTCAAACTGTAACCGCAATTAATCGAAAGTTTTTCAACTAAACTGCATTGAAAACAACGGTTCTCGTCCGATCACTGAAGTTAAACAAGTTGTTGTTCAACGACATGTTTGTTGTTGTATGTTGCTGCTGTGGTGACGGTACAAACGTCACTGTACTACGTGGGCGTCCACTTGTGTGCGCGTTTGATTCTTAGCAACAAAGCGGCCTGAATCTTTTGTACATGCCGCTAATGTGTTATGCTTCATTGTACAGTGTTATTGTTTCCTTTATATTATCTTTTTAAGAACCTCAGTATAACTTTTTAAATTATACTAAACAAAGTTGAATTTACCTTTCAAGTATGTGTTTCTTCAACAGAAGTGGGTGTAAATATCAACGTCATGGTTTCAGCAGCTGCTAATTTCAATCCTAGATAATGTTCTATAATAAATGAACAAAAGTATTAGGTTATAGGATATATGTGTTTATAGAGATTTTGACAGTGAATATAAGATTTATATATACTTTGAACCGCAAGTAACCGAACGTCTACAACCATACCACGTTGAAAACACCGGTTCTCGTCCGAACACCGCAGTTAAACAACGTCGGGCCTGGTTAGTACTTGGATGGGAGACCGCCTGGGAATACCTGGTGTCGTAGACCTATGTTTAACTTTTTTAAATTATACTAAACAATGTTTATTTTACCTTTCAATTATGTTTTTTGACAGTAACTATAAGATCTTTCTAAGTTATAATCTTGAACCGCAGGTAACCGAATGTCTACAACCATACCACGTTGAAAACACCGGTTCTCGTCCGAACACCGCAGTTAAACAACGTCGGGCCTCGTTAGTACTTGGATGGGAGAACACCAGGGAATACGTGGTGTCGTAGACCTATGTTTAACTTTTTTAAATTATACTAAACAAAGTTTATTTTACCTTTCAATTATGTTTTTATGACAGTAACTATAAGATCTTTCTAAGTTATAATCTTGAACCGCAAGTAACCGAATGTCTACAACCGTACCAGGTTGCCTAGCCTGTGAATATCTGTTGTCGTACACCTGTTTTTATCTTTTTAATAATCCTAAAATATAGTCTCGTTTAAGTGTTTCGATTTTCCAAAAATGTGTTTATACTGTTGATGATAGTATAAGTAAATAAATTCAAACTGTAACCGCAATTAATCGAAAGTTTTTCAACTAAACTGCATTGAAAACAACGGTTCTCGTCCGATCACTGAAGTTAAACAAGTTGTTGTTCAAAGACATGTTTGTTGTTGTATGTTGCTGCTGTGGTGACGGTACAAACGTCACTGTACTACGCGGGCGTCCACTTGTGTGCGCGTTTGATTCTTAGCAACAAAGCGGCCTGAATCTTTTGTACATGCCGCTAATGTGTTATGCTTCATTGTACAGTGTTATTGTTTCCTTTATATTATCTTTTTAAGAACCTCAGTATAACTTTTTAAATTATACTAAACAAAGTTGAATTTACCTTTCAAGTATGTGTTTCTTCAACAGAAGTGGGTGTAAATACCAACGTCATGGTTTCAGCAGCTGCTAATTTCAATCCTAGAAAATGTTCTATAATAAATGAACAAAACTATTAGGTTATAGGATATATATGTTTATAGAGATTTTGACAGTGAATATAAGATGTATATATACTTGAACCGCAAGTAACCGAACGTCTACAACCATACCACGTTGAAAACACCGGTTCTCGTCCGAACACCGCAGTTAAACAACGTCGGGCCTGGTTAGTACTTGGATGGGAGACCGCCTGGGAATACCTGGTGTCGTAGACCTATGTTTAACTTTTTTAAATTATACTAAAAAAATGTTTATTTTACCTTTCAATTATGTTTTTTGACAGTAACTATAAGATCTTTCTCAGTTATAATCTTGAACCGCAAGTAACCGAATGTCTACAACCATACCACGTTGAAAACACCGGTTCTCGTCCGAACACCGCAGTTAAACAACGTCGGGCCTGGTTAGTACTTGGATGGAAGACCGCCTGGGAATACCTGGTGTCGTAGACCTATGTTTAACTTTTTTAAATTATACTAAACAATGTTTATTTTACCTTTCAATTATGTTTTTTGACAGTAACTATAAGTTCTTTCTCAGTTATAATCTTGAACCGCAAGTAACCGAATGTCTACAACCGTACCAGGTTGCCTAGCCTGTGAATATCTGTTGTCGTACACCTGTTTTTATCTTTTTAATAATCCTAAAATATAGTCTCGTTTAAGTGTTTCTATTTTCCAAAAATGTGTTTATACTGTTGATGATAGTATAAGTAAATAAATTCAAACTGTAACCGCAATTAATCGAAAGTTTTTCAACTAAACTGCATTGAAAACAACGGTTCTCGTCCGATCACTGAAGTTAAACAAGTTGTTGTTCAAAGACATGTTTGTTGTTGTATGTTGCTGCTGTGGTGACGGTACAAACGTCACTGTACTACGCGGGCGTCCACTTGTGTGCGCGTTTGATTCTTAGCAACAAAGCGGCCTGAATCTTTTGTACATGCCGCTAATGTGTTATGCTTCATTGTACAGTGTTATTGTTTCCTTTATATTATCTTTTTAAGAACCTCAGTATAACTTTTTAAATTATACTAAACAAAGTTGAATTTACCTTTCAAGTATGTGTTTCTTCAACAGAAGTGGGTGTAAATATCAACGTCATGGTTTCAGCAGCTGCTAATTTCAATCCTAGAAAATGTTCTATAATAAATGAACAAAAGTATTAGGTTATAAGTAACCGAACGTCTACAACCATACCATGTTGAAAACACCGGTTCTCGTCCGAACACCGCAGTTAAACAACGTCGGGCCTGGTTAGTACTTGGATGGGAGACCGCCTGGGAATACCTGGTGTAGTAGACCTATGTTTAACTTTTTTAAATTATACTAAACAATGTTTATTTTACCTTTCAATTATGTTTTTATGACAGTAACTATAAGATCTTTCTAAGTTATAATCTTGAACCGCAAGTAACCGAACGTCTACAACCATACCACGTTGAAAACACCGGTTCTCGTCCGAACACCGCAGTTAAACAACGTCGGGCCTGGTTAGTACTTGGATGGGAGACCGCCTGGGAATACCTGGTGTCGTAGACCTATGTTTAACTTTTTTAAATTATACTAAATAAAGTTTATTTTACCTTTCAATTATATTTTCATGACAGTAACTATAAGATCTTTCTAAGTTATAATCTTGAACCGCAAGTAACCGAATGTCTACAACCGTACCAGGTTGCCTAGCCTGTGAATATCTGTTGTCGTACACCTGTTTTTATCTTTTTAATAATCCTAAAATATAGTCTCCTTTAAGTGTTTCGATTTTCCAAAAATGTGTTTATACTGTTGATGATAGTATAAGTAAATAAATTCAAACTGTAACCGCAATTAATCGAAAGTTTTTCAACTAAACTGCATTGAAAACAACGGTTCTCGTCCGATCACTGAAGTTAAACAAGTTGTTGTTCAACGACATGTTTGTTGTTGTATGTTGCTGCTGTGGTGACGGTACAAACGTCACTGTACTACGCGGGCGTCCACTTGTGTGCGCGTTTGATTCTTAGCAACAAAGCGGCCTGAATCTTTTGTACATGCCGCTAATGTGTTATGCTTCATTGTACAGTGTTATTGTTTCCTTTATATTATCTTTTTAAGAACCTCAGTATAACTTTTTAAATTATACTAAACAAAGTTGAATTTACCTTTCAAGTATGTGTTTCTTCAACAGAAGTGGGTGTAAATATCAACGTCATGGTTTCAGCAGCTGCTAATTTCAATCCTAGAAAATGTTCTATAATAAATGAACAAAAGTATTAGGTTATAGGATATATGTGTTTATAGAGATTTTGACAGTGAATATAAGATTTATATATACTTTGAACCGCAAGTAACCGAACGTCTACAACCATACCACGTTGAAAACACCGGTTCTCGTCCGAACACCGCAGTTAAACAACGTCGGGCCTGGTTAGTACTTGGATGGGAGACCGCCTGGGAATACCTGGTGTCGTAGACCTATGTTTAACTTTTTTAAATTATACTAAACAATGTTTATTTTACCTTTCAATTATGTTTTTTGACAGTAACTATAAGATCTTTCTAAGTTATAATCTTGAACCGCAAGTAACCGAACGTCTACAACCATACCACGTTGAAAACACCGGTTCTCCTCGTAGACCTATGTTTAACTTTTTTAAATTATACTAAATAAAGTTTATTTTACCTTTCAATTATATTTTTATGACAGTAACTATAAGATCTTTCTAAGTTATAATCTTGAACCGCAAGTAACCGAACGTCTACAACCATACCACGTTGAAAACACCGGTTCTCGTCCGAATACCGCAGTTAAACAACGTCGGGCCTGGTTAGTACTTGGATGGGAGACCGCCTGGGAATAACTGGTGTCGTAGACCTATGTTTAACTTTTTTAAATTATACTAAACAATGTTTATTTTACCTTTCAATTATGTTTTTGGACAGTAACTATAAGATCTTTCTCAGTTATAATCTTGAACCGCAAGTAACCGAATGTCTACAACCATACCACGTTGAAAACACCGGTTCTCGTCCGAACACCGCAGTTAAACAACGTCGGGCCTCGTTAGTACTTGGATGGGAGAAAACCAGGGAATACCTGGTGTCGTAGACCTATGTTTAACTTTTTTAAATTATACTAAACAATGTTTATTTTACCTTTCAATTATGTTGGATGGGAGACCGCCTGGGAATACCTGGAGTCGTAGACCTATGTTTAACTTTTTTAAATTATACTAAACAAAGTTTATTTTACCTTTCAATTATGTTTTTATGACAGTAACTATAAGATCTTTCTCAGTTATAATCTTGAACCGCAAGTAAACGAACGTCTACAACCATACCACGTTGAAAACACCGGTTCTCGTCCGAACACCGCACTTAAACAACGTCCACTTGTGTGCGCGTTTGATTCTTAGCAACAAAGCGGCCTGAATCTTTTGTACATGCCGCTAATGTGTTATGCTTCATTGTACAGTGTTATTGTTTCCTTTATATTATCTTTTTAAGAACCTCAGTATAACTTTTTAAATTATACTAAACAAAGTTGAATTTACCTTTCAAGTATGTGTTTCTTCAATAGAAGTGGGTGTAAATACCAACGTCATGGTTTCACCAGCTGCTAATTTCAATCCTAGAAAATGTTCTATAATAAATGAACAAAACTATTAGGTTATAGGATATATATGTTTATAGAGATTTTGACAGTGAATATAAGATGTATATATACTTGAACCGCAAGTAACCGAACGTCTACAACCATACCACGTTGAAAACACCGGTTCTCGTCCGAACACCGCAGTTAAACAACGTCGGGCCTGGTTAGTACTTGGATGGGAGACCGCCTGGGAATACCTGGTGTCGTAGACCTATGGTATGGTTGTAGACGTTCGGTTACTTGCGGTTCAAGATTATAACTTAGAAAGATCTTATAGTTACTGTCATAAAAACATAATTGAAAGGTAAAATAAACATTGTTTAGTATAATTTAAAAAAGTTAAACATAGGTCTACGACACCAGGTATTCCCAGGCGGTCTCCCATCCAAGTACTAACCAGGCCCGACGTTGTTTAACTGCGGTGTTCGGACGAGAACCGGTGTTTTCAACGTGGTATGGTTGTAGACGTTCGTTTACTTGCGGTTCAAGATTATAACTGAGAAAGATCTTATAGTTACTGTCATAAAAACATAATTGAAAGGTAAAATAAACTTTGTTTACTATAATTTAAAAAAGTTAAACATAGGTCTACGACTCCAGGTATTCCCAGGCGGTCTCCCATCCAAGTACTAACCAGGCCCGACGTTGTTTAACTGCGGTGTTCGGAGGAGAACCGGTGTTTTCAACGTGGTATGGTTGTAGACGTTCTGTTACTTGCGGTTCAAGATTATAACTTAGAAAGATCTTATAGTTACTGTCATAAAAACATAATTGAAAGGTAAAATAAACTTTGTTTAGTATAATTTAAAAAAGTTAAACATAGGTCTACGACACCACGTATTCCCTGGTGTTCTCCCATCCAAGTACTAACGAGGCCCGACGTTGTTTAACTGCGGTGTTCGGACGAGAACCGGTGTTTTCAACGTGGTATGGTTGTAGACATTCGGTTACCTGCGGTTCAAGATTATAACTGAGAAAGATCTTATAGTTACTGTCAAAAAACATAATTGAAAGGTAAAATAAACATTGTTTAGTATAATTTAAAAAAGTTAAACATAGGTCTACGACACCAGGTATTCCCAGGCGGTCTCCCATCCAAGTACTAACCAGGCCCGACGTTGTTTAACTGCGGTGTTCGGAGGAGAACCGGTGTTTTCAACGTGGTATGGTTGTAGACGTTCGGTTACTTGCGGTTCAAGATTATAACTTAGAAAGATCTTATAGTTACTGTCAAAAAACATAATTGAAAGGTAAAATAAACATTGTTTAGTATAATTTAAAAAAGTTAAACATAGGTCTACGACACCAGGTATTCCCAGGCGGTCTCCCATCCAAGTACTAACCAGGCCCGACGTTGTTTAACTGCGGTGTTCGGACGAGAACCGGTGTTTTCAACGTGGTATGGTTGTAGACGTTCGGTTACTTGCGGTTCAAGTATATATACATCTTATATTCACTGTCAAAATCTCTATAAACATATATATCCTATAACCTAATAGTTTTGTTCATTTATTATAGAACATTTTCTAGGATTGAAATTAGCAGCTGCTGAAACCATGACGTTGGTATTTACACCCACTTCTGTTGAAGAAACACATACTTGAAAGGTAAATTCAACTTTGTTTAGTTTAATTTAAAAAGTTATACTGAGGTTCTTAAAAAGATAATATAAAGGAAACAATAACACTGTACAAAGAAGCATAACACAATAGCGGCATGTACAAAAGATTCAGGCCGCGTTGTTGCTAAGAATCAAACGCGCACACAAGTGGACGCCCGCGTAGTACAGTGACGTTTGTACCGTCACCACAGCAGCAACATACAACAACAAACATGTCTTTGAACAACAACTTGTTTAACTTCAGTGATCGGACGAGAACCGTTGTTTTCAATGCAGTTTAGTTGAAAAACTTTCGATTAATTGCGGTTACAGTTTGAATTTATTTACTTATACTATCATCAACAGTATAAACACATTTTTGGAAAATAGAAACACTTAAACGAGACTATATTTTAGGATTATTAAAAAGATAAAAACAGGTGTACGACAACAGATATTCACAGGCTAGGCAACCTGGTACGGTTTTAGACATTCGGTTACTTGCGGTTCAAGATTATAACTGAGAAAGAACTTATAGTTACTGTCAAAAAACATAATTGAAAGGTAAAATAAACATTGTTTAGTATAATTTAAAAAAGTTAAACATAGGTCTACGACACCAGGTATTCCCAGGCGGTCTTCCATCCAAGTACTAACCAGGCCCGACGTTGTTTAACTGCGGTGTTCGGACGAGAACCGGTGTTTTCAACGTGGTATGGTTGTAGACGTTCGGTTACTTGTGGTTCAAGATTATAACTTAGAAAGATCTTATAGTTACTGTCATAAAAACATAATTGAAAGGTAAAATAAACATTGTTTAGTATAATTTAAAAAAGTTAAACATAGGTCTACGACACCAGGTATTCCCAGGCGGTCTCCCATCCAATTACTAACGAGGCCCGACGTTGTTTAACTGCGGTGTTCGGACGAGAACCGGTGTTTTCAACATGGTATGGTTGTAGACGTTTGGTTACTTGCGGTTCAAAGTATATATAAATCTTATATTCACTGTCAAAATCTCTATAAACACATATATCCTATAACCTAATACTTTTGTTCATTTATTATAGAACATTTTCTATGATTGAAATTAGCAGCTGCTGAAACCATGACGTTGATATTTACACCCACTTCTGTTGAAGAAACACATACTTGAAAGGTAAATTCAACTTTGTTTAGTATAATTTAAAAAGTTATACTGAGGTTCTTAAAAAGATAATATAAAGGAAACAATAACACTGTACAATGAAGCATAACACATTAGCGGTATGTACAAAAGATTCAGGCCGCTTTGTTGCTAAGAATCAAACGCGCACAAAAGTGGACGCCCGCGTAGTACAGTGACGTTTGTACCGTCATCACAGCAGCAACATACAACAACAAACATGTCTTTGAACAACAACTTGTTTAACTTCAGTGATCGGACGAGAACCGTTGTTTTCAATGCAGTTTAGTTGAAAAACTTTCGATTAATTGCGGTTACAGTTTGAATTTATTTACTTATACTATCATCAACAGTATAAACACATTTTTGGAAAATCGAAACACTTAAAGGAGACTATATTTTAGGATTATTAAAAGATAAAAACAGGTGTACGACAACAGATATTCATAGGCTAGGCAACCTGGTACGGTTGCAGACATTCGGTTACTTGCGGTTCAAGATTATAACTTAGAAAGATCTTATAGTTACTTTCATGAAAATATAATTGAAAGGTAAAATAAACTTTATTTAGTATAATTTAAAAAAGTTAAACATAGGTCTACGACACCAGGTATTTCCAGGCGGTCTCCCATCCAAGTACTAACCAGGCCCGACGTTGTTTAACTGCGGTGTTCGGACGAGAACCGGTGTTTTCAACGTGGTATGGTTGTAGACGTTCGGTTACTTGCGGTTCAAGATTATAACTTAGAAAGATCTTATAGTTACTGTCATAAAAACATAATTGAAAGGTAAAATAAACATTGTTTAGTATAATTTAAAAAGTTAAACATAGGTCTACGACACCAGGTATTCCCAGGCGGTCTCCCATCCAAGTACTAACCAGGCCCGACGTTGTTTAACTGCGGTGTTCGGACGAGAACCGGTGTTTTCAACGTGGTATGGTTGTAGACGTTCGTTTACTTGCGGTTCAAGATTATAACTGAGAAAGATCTTATAGTTACTGTCATAAAAACATAATTGAAAGGTAAAATAAACTTTGTTTACTATAATTTAAAAAAGTTAAACATAGGTCTACGACTCCAGGTATTCCCAGGCGGTCTCCCATCCAAGTACTAACCAGGCCCGACGTTGTTTAACTGCGGTGTTCGGAAGAGAACCGGTGTTTTCAACGTGGTATGGTTGTAGACGTTCTGTTACTTGCGGTTCAAGATTATAACTTAGAAAGATCTTATAGTTACTGTCATAAAAACATAATTGAAAGGTAAAATAAACTTTGTTTAGTATAATTTAAAAAAGTTAAACATAGGTCTACGACTCCAGGTATTCCCAGGCGGTCTCCCATCCAAGTACTAACCAGGCCAGACGTTGTTTAACTGCGGTGTTCGGAGGAGAACCGGTGTTTTCAACGTGGTATGGTTGTAGACGTTCGGTTACTTGCGGTTCAAGATTATAACTTAGAAAGATCTTATAGTTACTGTCATAAAAACATAATTGAAAGGTAAAATAAACTTTGTTTAGTATAATTTAAAAAAGTTAAACATAGGTCTACGACACCACGTATTCCCTGGTGTTCTCCCATCCAAGTACTAACGAGGCCCGACGTTGTTTAACTGCGGTGTTCGGACGAGAACCGGTGTTTTCAACGTGGTATGGTTGTAGACATTCGGTTACTTGCGGTTCAAGTTTATAACTGAGAAAGATCTTATAGTTACTGTCAAAAAACATAATTGAAAGGTAAAATAAACATTTTTTAGTATAATTTAAAAAAGTTAAACATAGGTCTACGACACCAGGTATTCCCAGGCGGTCTCCCATCCAAGTACTAACCAGGCCCGACGTTGTTTAACTGCGGTGTTCGGAGGAGAACCGGTGTTTTCAACGTGGTATGGTTGTAGACGTTCGGTTACTTGCGGTTCAAGATTATAACTTAGAAAGATCTTATAGTTACTGTCATAAAAATATAATTGAAAGGTAAAATAAACTTTATTTAGTATAATTTAAAAAAGTTAAACATAGGTCTACGACACCAGGTATTCCCAGGCGGTCTCCCATCCAAGTACTAACCAGGCCCGACGTTGTTTAACTGCGGTGTTCGGACGAGAACCGGTGTTTTCAACCTGGTACGGTTGTAGACATTCGGTAACTTGCGGTTCAAGGTTATAACTTTGAAAGATCTTATAGTTACTGTCATAAAAACATAATTGAAAGGTAAAATAAACATTGTTTAGTATAATTTAAAAAAGTTAAACATAGGTCTACGACACCAGGTATTCCCAAGCGGTCTCCCATCCAAGTACTAACCAGGCCCAACGTTGTTTAACTGCGGTGTTCGGACGAGAACCGGTGTTTTCAACGTGGTATGGTTGTAGACATTCGGTTACTTGCGGTTCAAGATTATAACTGAGAAAGATCTTATAGTTACTGTCAAAAAACATAATTGAAAGGTAAAATAAACATTGTTTAGTATAATTTAAAAAAGTTAAACATAGGTCTACGACACCAGGTATTCCCAGGCGGTCTCCCATCCAAGTACTAACCAGGCCCGACGTTGTTTAACTGCGGTGTTCGGACGAGAACCGGTGTTTTCAACGTGGTATGGTTGTAGACGTTCGGTTACTTGTGGTTCAAGATTATAACTTAGAAAGATCTTATAGTTACTGTCATAAAAACATAATTGAAAGGTAAAATAAACTTTGTTTAGTATAATTTAAAAAAGTTAAACATAGGTCTACGACACCAGGTATTCCCAGGCGGTCTCCCATCCAAGTACTAACGAGGCCCGACGTTGTTTAACTGCGGTGTTCGGACGAGAACCGGTGTTTTCAACGTGGTATGGTTGTAGACGTTCGGTTACTTGCGGTTCAAGATTATAACTTAGAAAGATCTTATAGTTACTGTCATAAAAACATAATTGAAAGGTAAAATAAACTTTGTTTAGTATAATTTAAAAAAGTTAAACATAGGTCTACGACACCAGGTATTCCCAGGCGGTCTCCCATCCAAGTACTAACGAGGCCCGACGTTTTTTAACTGCGGTGTTCGGACGAGAACCGGTGTTTTCAACATGGTATGGTTGTAGACGTTCGGTTACTTGCGGTTCAAGATTATAACTTAGAAAGATCTTATAGTTACTGTCATAAAAACATAATTGAAAGGTAAAATAAACTTTGTTTAGTATAATTTAAAAAAGTTAAACATAGGTCTACGACACCACGTATTCCCTGGTGTTCTCCCATCCAAGTACTAACGAGGCCCGACGTTGTTTAACTGCGGTGTTCGGACGAGAACCGGTGTTTTCAACGTGGTATGGTTGTAGACATTCGGTTACTTGCGGTTCAAGATTATAACTTAGAAAGATCTTATAGTTACTGTCATAAAAACATAATTGAAAGGTAAAATAAACTTTGTTTAGTATAATTTAAAAAAGTTAAACATAGGTCTACGACACCAGGTATTCCCAGGCGGTCTCCCATCCAAGTACTAACCAGGCCCGACGTTGTTTAACTGCGGTGTTCGGACGAGAACCGGTGTTTTCAACGTGGTATGGTTGTAGACGTTCGGTTACTTGCGGTTCAAGTATATATACATCTTATATTCACTGTCAAAATCTCTATAAACATATATATCCTATAACCTAATAGTTTTGTTCATTTATTATAGAACATTTTCTAGGATTGAAATTAGCAGCTGCTGAAACCATGACGTTGGTATTTACACCCACTTCTGTTGAAGAAACACATACTTGAAAGGTAAATTCAACTTTGTTTAGTATAATTTAAAAAGTTATACTGAGGTTCTTAAAAAGATAATATAAAGGAAACAATAACACTGTACAAAGAAGCATAACACAATAGCGGCATGTACAAAAGATTCAGGCCGCGTTGTTGCTAAGAATCAAACGCGCACACAAGTGGACGCCCGCGTAGTACAGTGACGTTTGTACCGTCACCACAGCAGCAACATACAACAACAAACATGTCTTTGAACAACAACTTGTTTAACTTCAGTGATCGGACGAGAACCGTTGTTTTCAATGCAGTTTAGTTGAAAAACTTTCGATTAATTGCGGTTACAGTTTGAATTTATTTACTTATACTATCATCAACAGTATAAACACATTTTTGGAAAATAGAAACACTTAAACAAGACTATATTTTAGGATTATTAAAAAGATAAAAACAGGTGTACGACAACAGATATTCACAGGCTAGGCAACCTGGTACGGTTGTAGACATTCGGTTACTTGCGGTTCAAGATTAGAACTTAGAAAGATCTTATAGTTACTGTCTTGAAAATATAATTGAAAGGTAAAATAAACTTTATTTAGTATAATTTAAAAAAGTTAAACATAGGTCTACGACACCAGGTATTCCCAGGCGGTCTCCCATCCAAGTACTAACCAGGCCCGACGTTGTTTAACTGCGGTGTTCGGACGAGAACCGGTGTTTTCAACGTAGTATGGTTGTAGACATTCGGTTACTTGCGGTTCAAGATTATAACTTAGAAAGATCTTATAGTTACTGTCATAAAAACATAATTGAAAGGTAAAATAAACATTGTTTAGTATAATTTAAAAAAGTTAAACATAGGTCTACGACACCAGGTATTCCCAGGCGGTCTCCCATCCAAGTACTAACCAGGCCCGACGTTGTTTAACTGCGGTGTTTGGACGAGAACCGGTGTTTTCAACGTGGTATGGTTGTAGACGTTCGGTTACTTGCGGTTCAAAGTATATATAAATCTTATATTCACTGTCAAAATCTCTATAAACACATATATCCTATAACCTAATACTTTTGTTCATTTATTATAGAACATTTTCTAGGATTGAAATTAGCAGCTGCTGAAACCATGACGTTGATATTTACACCCACTTCTGTTGAAGAAACACATACTTGAAAGGTAAATTCAACTTTGTTTAGTATAATTTAAAAAGTTATACTGAGGTTCTTAAAAAGATAATATAAAGGAAACAATAACACTGTACAATGAAGCATAACACATTAGCGGTATGTACAAAAGATTCAGGCCGCTTTGTTGCTAAGAATCAAACGCGCACAAAAGTGGACGCCCGCGTAGTACAGTGACGTTTGTACCGTCATCACAGCAGCAACATACAACAACAAACATGTCTTTGAACAACAACTTGTTTAACTTCAGTGATCGGACGAGAACCGTTGTTTTCAATGCAGTTTAGTTGAAAAACTTTCGATTAATTGCGGTTACAGTTTGAATTTATTTACTTATACTATCATCAACAGTATAAACACATTTTTGGAAAATCGAAACACTTAAAGGAGACTATATTTTAGGATTATTAAAAGATAAAAACAGGTGTACGACAACAGATATTCATAAGGTTAGGCAACCTGGTACGGTTGCAGACATTCGGTTACTTGCGGTTCAAGATTATAACTTAGAAAGATCTTATAGTTACTTTCATGAAAATATAATTGAAAGGTAAAATAAACTTTATTTAGTATAATTTAAAAAAGTTAAACATAGGTCTACGACACCAGGTATTCCCAGGCGGTCTCCCATCCAAGTACTAACCAGGCCCGACGTTGTTTAACTGCGGTGTTCGGACGAGAACCGGTGTTTTCAACGTGGTATGGTTGTAGACGTTCGGTTACTTGCGGTTCAAGATTATAACTTAGAAAGATCTTATAGTTACTGTCATAAAAACATAATTGAAAGGTAAAATAAACATTGTTTAGTATAATTTAAAAAAGTTAAACATAGGTCTACGACACCAGGTATTCCCAGGCGGTCTCCCATCCAAGTACTAACCAGGCCCGACGTTGTTTAACTGCGGTGTTCGGACGAGAACCGGTGTTTTCAACGTGGTATGGTTGTAGACGTTCGTTTACTTGCGGTTCAAGATTATAACTGAGAAAGATCTTATAGTTACTGTCATAAAAACATAATTGAAAGGTAAAATAAACTTTGTTTACTATAATTTAAAAAAGTTAAACATAGGTCTACGACTCCAGGTATTCCCAGGCGGTCTCCCATCCAAGTACTAACCAGGCCCGACGTTGTTTAACTGCGGTGTTCGGAGGAGAACCGGTGTTTTCAACGTGGTATGGTTGTAGACGTTCTGTTACTTGCGGTTCAAGATTATAACTTAGAAAGATCTTATAGTTACTGTCATAAAAACATAATTGAAAGGTAAAATAAACTTTGTTTAGTATAATTTAAAAAAGTTAAACATAGGTCTACGACTCCAGGTATTCCCAGGCGGTCTCCCATCCAAGTACTAACCAGGCCAGACGTTGTTTAACTGCGGTGTTCGGAGGAGAACCGGTGTTTTCAACGTGGTATGGTTGTAGACGTTCGGTTACTTGCGGTTCAAGATTATAACTTAGAAAGATCTTATAGTTACTGTCATAAAAACATAATTGAAAGGTAAAATAAACTTTGTTTAGTATAATTTAAAAAAGTTAAACATAGGTCTACGACACCACGTATTCCCTGGTGTTCTCCCATCCAAGTACTAACGAGGCCCGACGTTGTTTAACTGCGGTGTTCGGACGAGAACCGGTGTTTTCAACGTGGTATGGTTGTAGACATTCGGTTACTTGCGGTTCAAGTTTATAACTGAGAAAGATCTTATAGTTACTGTCAAAAAACATAATTGAAAGGTAAAATAAACATTTTTTAGTATAATTTAAAAAAGTTAAACATAGGTCTACGACACCAGGTATTCCCAGGCGGTCTCCCATCCAAGTACTAACCAGGCCCGACGTTGTTTAACTGCGGTGTTCGGAGGAGAACCGGTGTTTTCAACCTGGTACGGTTGTAGACATTCGGTAACTTGCGGTTCAAGGTTATAACTTTGAAAGATCTTATAGTTACTGTCATAAAAACATAATTGAAAGGTAAAATAAACTTTGTTTAGTATAATTTAAAAAAGTTAAACATAGGTCTACGACACCAGGTATTCTCAGGCGGTCTCCCATCCAAGTACTAACGAGGCCCGACGTTTTTTAACTGCGGTGTTCGGACGAGAACCGGTGTTTTCAACATGGTATGGTTGTAGACGTTCGGTTACTTGCGGTTCAAGATTATAACTTAGAAAGATCTTATAGTTACTGTCATAAAAACATAATTGAAAGGTAAAATAAACTTTGTTTAGTATAATTTAAAAAAGTTAAACATAGGTCTACGACACCACGTATTCCCTGGTGTTCTCCCATCCAAGTACTAACGAGGCCCGACGTTGTTTAACTGCGGTGTTCGGACGAGAACCGGTGTTTTCAACGTGGTATGGTTGTAGACATTCGGTTACTTGCGGTTCAAGATTATAACTTAGAAAGATCTTATAGTTACTGTCATAAAAACATAATTGAAAGGTAAAATAAACTTTGTTTAGTATAATTTAAAAAAGTTAAACATAGGTCTACGACACCACGTATTCCCTGGTGTTCTCCCATCCAAGTACTAACGAGGCCCGACGTTGTTTAACTGCGGTGTTCGGACGAGAACCGGTGTTTTCAACGTGGTATGGTTGTAGACATTCGGTTACTTGGGGTTCAAGATTATAACTGAGAAAGATCTTATAGTTACTGTCAAAAAACATAATTGAAAGGTAAAATAAACATTTTTTAGTATAATTTAAAAAAGTTAAACATAGGTCTACGACACCAGGTATTCCCAGGCGGTCTCCCATCCAAGTACTAACCAGGCCCGACGTTGTTTAACTGCAGTGTCTACCGAATGTCTACAACCATACCACGTTGAAAACACCGGTTCTCGTCCGAACACCGCAGTTAAACAACGTCGGGCCTCGTTAGTACTTGGATGGGAGAACACCAGGGAATACCTGGTGTCGTAGACCTATGTTTAACTTTTTTAAATTATACTAAACAATGTTTATTTTACCTTTCAATTATGTTTTTTGACAGTAACTATAAGATCTTTCTAAGTTATAATCTTGAACCGCAAGTAACAGAACGTCTACAACCATACCACGTTGAAAACACCGGTTCTCCTCCGAACACCGCAGTTAAACAACGTCGGGCTTGGTTAGTACTTGGATGGGAGACCGCCTGGGAATACCTGGAGTCGTAGACCTATGTTTAACTTTTTTAAATTATACTAAACAAAGTTTATTTTACCTTTCAATTATGTTTTTATGACAGTAACTATAAGATCTTTCTCAGTTATAATCTTGAACCGCAAGTAAACGAACGTCTACAACCATACCACGTTGAAAACACCGGTTCTCGTCCGAACACCGCAGTTAAACAACGTCGGGCCTGGTTAGTACTTGGATGGGAGACCGCCTGGGAATACCTGGTGTAGTAGACCTATGTTTAACTTTTTTAAATTATACTAAAATATGTTTATTTTACCTTTCAATTATGTTTTTATGACAGTAACTATAAGATCTTTCTAAGTTATAATCTTGAACCGCAAGTAACCGAACGTCTACAACCATACCACGTTGAAAACACCGGTTCTCGTCCGAACACCGCAGTTAAACAACGTCGGGCCTGGTTAGTACTTGGATGGGAGACCGCCTGGGAATACCTGGTGTCGTAGACCTATGTTTAACTTTTTTAAATTATACTAAATAAAGTTTATTTTACCTTTCAATTATATTTTCATGACAGTAACTATAAGATCTTTCTAAGTTATAATCTTGAACCGCAAGTAACCGAATGTCTACAACCGTACCAGGTTGCCTAGCCTGTGAATATCTGTTGTCGTACACCTGTTTTTATCTTTTTAATAATCCTAAAATATAGTCTCCTTTAAGTGTTTCGATTTTCCAAAAATGTGTTTATACTGTTGATGATAGTATAAGTAAATAAATTCAAACTGTAACCGCAATTAATCGAAAGTTTTTCAACTAAACTGCATTGAAAACAACGGTTCTCGTCCGATCACTGAAGTTAAACAAGTTGTTGTTCAACGACATGTTTGTTGTTGTATGTTGCTGCTGTGGTGACGGTACAAACGTCACTGTACTACGCGGGCGTCCACTTGTGTGCGCGTTTGATTCTTAGCAACAAAGCGGCCTGAATCTTTTGTACATGCCGCTAATGTGTTATGCTTCATTGTACAGTGTTATTGTTTCCTTTATATTATCTTTTTAAGAACCTCAGTATAACTTTTTAAATTATACTAAACAAAGTTGAATTTACCTTTCAAGTATGTGTTTCTTCAACAGAAGTGGGTGTAAATATCAACGTCATGGTTTCAGCAGCTGCTAATTTCAATCCTAGAAAATGTTCTATAATAAATGAACAAAAGTATTAGGTTATAGGATATATGTGTTTATAGAGATTTTGACAGTGAATATAAGATTTATATATACTTTGAACCGCAAGTAACCGAACGTCTACAACCATACCACGTTGAAAACACCGGTTCTCGTCCAAACACCGCAGTTAAACAACGTCGGACCTGGTTAGTACTTGGATGGGAGACCGCCTGGGAATACCTGGTGTCGTAGACCTATGTTTAACTTTTTTAAATTATACTAAACAATGTTTATTTTACCTTTCAATTATGTTTTTATGACAGTAACTATAAGATCTTTCTAAGTTATAATCTTGAACCGCAAGTAACAGAATGTCTACAACCATACCACGTTGAAAACACCGGTTCTCGTCCGAACACCGCAGTTAAACAACGTCGGGCCTGGTTAGTACTTGGATGGGAGACCGCCTGGGAATACCTGGTGTCGTAGACCTATGTTTAACTTTTTTAAATTATACTAAATAAAGTTTATTTTACCTTTCAATTATATTTTCAAGACAGTAACTATAAGATCTTTCTAAGTTCTAATCTTGAACCGCAAGTAACCGAATGTCTACAACCGTACCAGGTTGCCTAGCCTGTGAATATCTGTTGTCGTACACCTGTTTTTATCTTTTTAATAATCCTAAAATATAGTCTCCTTTAAGTGTTTCGATTTTCCAAAAATGTGTTTATACTGTTGATGATAGTATAAGTAAATAAATTCAAACTTTAACCGCAATTAATCGAAAGTTTTTCAACTAAACTGCATTGAAAACAACGGTTCTCGTCCGATCACTGAAGTTAAACAAGTTGTTGTTCAAAGACATGTTTGTTGTTGTATGTTGCTGCTGTGGTGACGGTACAAACGTCACTGTACTACGCGGGCGTCCACTTGTGTGCGCGTTTGATTATTAGCAACAAAGCGGCCTGAATCTTTTGTACATGCCGCTAATGTGTTATGCTTCATTGTACAGTGTTATTGTTTCCTTTATATTATCTTTTTAAGAACCTCAGTATAACTTTTTAAATTATACTAAACAAAGTTGAATTTACCTTTCAAGTATGTGTTTCTTCAATAGAAGTGGGTGTAAATACCAACGTCATGGTTTCACCAGCTGCTAATTTCAATCCTAGAAAATGTTCTATAATAAATGAACAAAACTATTAGGTTATAGGATATATATGTTTATAGAGATTTTGACAGTGAATATAAGATGTATATATACTTGAACCGCAAGTAACCGAACGTCTACAACCATACCACGTTGAAAACACCGGTTCTCGTCCGAACACCGCAGTTAAACAACGTCGGGCCTGGTTAGTACTTGGATGGAAGACCGCCTGGGAATACCTGGTGTCGTAGACCTATGTTTAACTTTTTTAAATTATACTAAACAATGTTTATTTTACCTTTCAATTATGTTTTTTGACAGTAACTATAAGATCTTTTTCAGTTATAATCTTGAACCGCAAGTAACCGAATGTCTACAACCATACCACGTTGAAAACACCGGTTCTCGTCCGAACACCGCAGTTAAACAACGTCGGGCCTCGTTAGTACTTGGATGGGAGAACACCAGGGAATACCTGGTGTCGTAGACCTATGTTTAACTTTTTTAAATTATACTAAACAAAGTTTACTTTACCTTTCAATTATGTTTTTATGACAGTAACTATAAGATCTTTCTCAGTTATAATCTTGAACCGCAAGTAAACGAACGTCAACAACCATACCACGTTGAAAACACCGGTTCTCCTCCGAACACCGCAGTTAAACAACGTCGGGCCTGGTTAGTACTTGGATGGGAGACCGCCTGGGAATACCTGGTGTCGTAGACCTATGTTTAACTTTTTTTAAATTATACTAAATAAAGTTTATTTTACCTTTCAATTATATTTTCATGACAGTAACTATAAGATCTTTCTAAGTTATAATCTTGAACCGCAAGTAACCGAATGTCTACAACCGTACCAGGTTGCCTAGCCTGTGAATATCTGTTGTCGTACACCTGTTTTTATCTTTTTAATAATCCTAAAATATAGTCTCGTTTAAGTGTTTCGATTTTCCAAAAATGTGTTTATACTGTTGATGATAGTATAAGTAAATAAATTCAAACTGTAACCGCAATTAATCGAAAGTTTTTCAACTAAACTGCATTGAAAACAACGGTTCTCGTCCGATCACTGAAGTTAAACAAGTTGTTGTTCAAAGACATGTTTGTTGTTGTATGTTGCTGCTGTGGTGACGGTACAAACGTCACTGTACTACGCGGGCGTCCACTTGTGTGCGCGTTTGATTCTTAGCAACAAAGCGGCCTGAATCTTTTGTACATGCCGCTAATGTGTTATGCTTCATTGTACAGTGTTATTGTTTCCTTTATATTATCTTTTTAAGAACCTCAGTATAACTTTTTAAATTATACTAAACAAAGTTGAATTTACCTTTCAAGTATGTGTTTCTTCAACAGAAGTGGGTGTAAATACCAACGTCATGGTTTCAGCAGCTGCTAATTTCAATCCTAGAAAATGTTCTATAATAAATGAACAAAACTATTAGGTTATAGGATATATATGTTTATAGAGATTTTGACAGTGAATATAAGATGTATATATACTTGAACCGCAAGTAACCGAACGTCTACAACCATACCACGTTGAAAACACCGGTTCTCGTCCGAACACCGCAGTTAAACAACGTCGGGCCTGGTTAGTACTTGGATAAGAGACCACCTGGGAATACCTGGTGTCGTAGACCTATGTTTAACTTTTTTAAATTATACTAAACAATGTTTATTTTACCTTTCAATTATGTTTTTTGACAGTAACTATAAGATCTTTCTCAGTTATAATCTTGAACCGCAAGTAACCGAATGTCTACAACCATACCACGTTGAAAACACCGGTTCTCGTCCGAACACCGCAGTTAAACAACGTCGGGCCTGGTTAGTACTTGGATGGAAGACCGCCTGGGAATACCTGGTGTCGTAGACCTATGTTTAACTTTTTTAAATTATACTAAATAAAGTTTATTTTACCTTTCAATTATATTTTCATGACAGTAACTATAAGATCTTTCTAAGTTATAATCTTGAACCGCAAGTAACCGAATGTCTACAACCGTACCAGGTTGCCTAGCCTGTGAATATCTGTTGTCGTACACCTGTTTTTATCTTTTTAATAATCCTAAAATATAGTCTCGTTTAAGTGTTTCTATTTTCCAAAAATGTGTTTATACTGTTGATGATAGTATAAGTAAATAAATTCAAACTGTAACCGCAATTAATCGAAAGTTTTTCAACTAAACTGCATTGAAAACAACGGTTCTCGTCCGATCACTGAAGTTAAACAAGTTGTTGTTCAAAGACATGTTTGTTGTTGTATGTTGCTGCTGTGGTGACGGTACAAACGTCACTGTACTACGCGGGCGTCCACTTGTGTGCGCGTTTGATTCTTAGCAACAACGCGGCCTGAATCTTTTGTACATGCCGCTAATGTGTTATGCTTCTTTGTACAGTGTTATTGTTTCCTTTATATTATCTTTTTAAGAACCTCAGTATAACTTTTTAAATTATACTAAACAAAGTTGAATTTACCTTTCAAGTATGTGTTTCTTCAACAGAAGTGGGTGTAAATATCAACGTCATGGTTTCAGCAGCTGCTAATTTCAATCCTAGAAAATGTTCTATAATAAATGAACAAAAGTATTAGGTTATAAGTAACCGAACGTCTACAACCATACCATGTTGAAAACACCGGTTCTCGTCCGAACACCGCAGTTAAACAACGTCGGGCCTCGTTAGTACTTGGATGGGAGACCGCCTGGGAATACCTGGTGTCGTAGACCTATGTTTAACTTTTTTAAATTATACTAAACAATGTTTATTTTACCTTTCAATTATGTTTTTTGACAGTAACTATAAGATCTTTCTAAGTTATAATCTTGAACCGCAAGTAACCGAACGTCTACAACCATACCACGTTGAAAACACCGGTTCTCGTCCGAACACCGCAGTTAAACAACGTCGGGCCTGGTTAGTACTTGGATGGGAGACCGCCTGGGAATACCTGGTGTCGTAGACCTATGTTTAACTTTTTTAAATTATACTAAACAATGTTTATTTTACCTTTCAATTATGTTTTTTGACAGTAACTATAAGATCTTTCTCAGTTATAATCTTGAACCGCAAGTAACCGAATGTCTACAACCGTACCAGGTTGCCTAGCCTGTGAATATCTGTTGTCGTACACCTGTTTTTATCTTTTTAATAATCCTAAAATATAGTCTCGTTTAAGTGTTTCTATTTTCCAAAAATGTGTTTATACTGTTGATGATAGTATAAGTAAATAAATTCAAACTGTAACCGCAATTAATCGAAAGTTTTTCAACTAAACTGCATTGAAAACAACGGTTCTCGTCCGATCACTGAAGTTAAACAAGTTGTTGTTCAAAGACATGTTTGTTGTTGTATGTTGCTGCTGTGGTGACGGTACAAACGTCACTGTACTACGCGGGCGTCCACTTGTGTGCGCGTTTGATTCTTAGCAACAACGCGGCCTGAATCTTTTGTACATGCCGCTATTGTGTTATGCTTCTTTGTACAGTGTTATTGTTTCCTTTATATTATCTTTTTAAGAACCTCAGTATAACTTTTTAAATTATACTAAACAAAGTTGAATTTACCTTTCAAGTATGTGTTTCTTCAACAGAAGTGGGTGTAAATACCAACGTCATGGTTTCAGCAGCTGCTAATTTCAATCCTAGAAAATGTTCTATAATAAATGAACAAAACTATTAGGTTATAGGATATATATATTTATAGAGATTTTGACAGTGAATATAAGATGTATATATACTTGAACCGCAAGTAACCGAACGTCTACAACCATACCACGTTGAAAACACCGGTTCTCGTCCGAACACCGCAGTTAAACAACGTCGGGCCTGGTTAGTACTTGGATGGGAGACCGCCTGGGAATACCTGGTGTCGTAGACCTATGTTTAACTTTTTTAAATTATACTAAACAATGTTTATTTTACCTTTCAATTATGTTTTTTGACAGTAACTATAAGATCTTTCTCAGTTATAATCTTGAACCGCAAGGAACCGAATGTCTACAACCATACCACGTTGAAAACACCGGTTCTCGTCCGAACACCGCAGTTAAACAACGTCGGGCCTGGTTAGTACTTGGATGGGAGACCGCCTGGGAATACCTGGTGTCGTAGACCTATGTTTAACTTTTTTAAATTATACTAAATAAAGTTTATTTTACCTTTCAATTATATTTTTATGACAGTAACTATAAGATCTTTCTAAGTTATAATCTTGAACCGCAAGTAACCGAATGTCTACAACCGTACCAGGTTGCCTAGCCTGTGAATATCTGTTGTCGTACACCTGTTTTTATCTTTTTAATAATCCTAAAATATAGTCTCGTTTAAGTGTTTCGATTTTCCAAAAATGTGTTTATACTGTTGATGATAGTATAAGTAAATAAATTCAAACTGTAACCGCAATTAATCGAAAGTTTTTCAACTAAACTGCATTGAAAACAACTGTTCTCGTCCGATCACTGAAGTTAAACAAGTTGTTGTTCAAAGACATGTTTGTTGTTGTATGTTGCTGCTGTGGTGACGGTACAAACGTCACTGTACTACGCGGGCGTCCACTTGTGTGCGCGTTTGATTCTTAGCAACAAAGCGGCCTGAATCTTTTGTACATGCCGCTATTGTGTTATGCTTCTTTGTACAGTGTTATTATTTCCTTTATATTATCTTTTTAAGAACCTCAGTATAACTTTTTAAATTATACTAAACAAAGTTGAATTTACCTTTCAAGTATGTGTTTCTTCAACAGAAGTGGGTGTAAATACCAACGTCATGGTTTCAGCAGCTGCTAATTTCAATCCTAGAAAATGTTCTATAATAAATGAACAAAACTATTAGGTTATAGGATATATGTGTTTATAGAGATTTTGACAGTGAATATAAGATTTATATATACTTGAACCGCAAGTAACCGAACGTCTACAACCATACCATGTTGAAAACACCGGTTTTCGTCCGAACACCGCAGTTAAACAACGTCGGGCCTCGTTAGTACTTGGATGGGAGACCGCCTGGGAATACCTGGTGTCGTAGACCTATGTTTAACTTTTTTAAATTATACTAAACAAAGTTTATTTTACCTTTCAATTATGTTTTTATGACAGTAACTATAAGATCTTTCTAAGTTATAATCTTGAACCGCAAGTAACCGAACGTCTACAACCATACCACGTTGAAAACACCGGTTCTCCTCCGAACACCGCAGTTAAACAACGTCGGGCCTGGTTAGTACTTGGATGGGAGACCGCCTGGGAATACCTGGTGTCGTAGACCTATGTTTAACTTTTTTAAATTATACTAAACAATGTTTATTTTACCTTTCAATTATGTTTTTTGACAGTAACTATAAGATCTTTCTCAGTTATAATCTTGAACCGCAAGTAACCGAATATCTACAACCATACCACGTTGAAAACACCGGTTCTCGTCCGAACACCGCAGTTAAACAACGTCGGGCCTGGTTAGTACTTGGATGGGAGACCGCCTGGGAATACCTGGTGTCGTAGACCTATGTTTAACTTTTTTAAATTATACTAAACAATGTTTATTTTAACTTTCAATTATGTTTTTATGACAGTAACTATAAGATCTTTCTAAGTTATAATCTTGAACCGCAAGTAACCGAACGTCTACAACCATACCACGTTGAAAACACCGGTTCTCGTCCGAACACCGCAGTTAAACAACGTCGGGCCTGGTTAGTACTTGGATGGGAGACCGCCTGGGAATACCTGGTGTCGTAGACCTATGTTTAACTTTTTTAAATTATACTAAATAAAGTTTATTTTACCTTTCAATTATATTTTCATGACAGTAACTATAAGATCTTTCTAAGTTATAATCTTGAACCGCAAGTAACCGAATGTCTACAACCGTACCAGGTTGCCTAGCCTGTGAATATCTGTTGTCGTACACCTGTTTTTATCTTTTTAATAATCCTAAAATATAGTCTCCTTTAAGTGTTTCGATTTTCCAAAAATGTGTTTATACTGTTGATGATAGTATAAGTAAATAAATTCAAACTGTAACCGCAATTAATCGAAAGTTTTTCAACTAAACTGCATTGAAAACAACGGTTCTCGTCCGATCACTGAAGTTAAACAAGTTGTTGTTCAAAGACATGTTTGTTGTTGTATGTTGCTGCTGTGGTGACGGTACAAACGTCACTGTACTACGCGGGCGTCCACTTGTGTGCGCGTTTGATTCTTAGCAACAAAGCGGCCTGAATCTTTTGTACATGCCGCTAATGTGTTATGCTTCATTGTACAGTGTTATTGTTTCCTTTATATTATCTTTTTAAGAACCTCAGTATAACTTTTTAAATTATACTAAACAAAGTTGAATTTACCTTTCAAGTATGTGTTTCTTCAACAGAAGTGGGTGTAAATACCAACGTCATGGTTTCAGCAGCTGCTAATTTCAATCCTAGAAAATGTTCTATAATAAATGAACAAAACTATTAGGTTATAGGATATATATGTTTATAGAGATTTTGACAGTGAATATAAGATGTATATATACTTGAACCGCAAGTAACTGAACGTCTACAACCATACCACGTTGAAAACACCGGTTCTCGTCCGAACACCGCAGTTAAACAACGTCGGGCCTGGTTAGTACTTGGATGGGAGACCGCCTGGGAATACCTGGTGTCGTAGACCTATGTTTAACTTTTTTAAATTATACTAAAAAAATGTTTATTTTACCTTTCAATTATGTTTTTTGACAGTAACTATAAGATCTTTCTCAGTTATAATCTTGAACCGCAAGTAACCGAATGTCTACAACCATACCACGTTGAAAACACCGGTTCTCGTCCGAACACCGCAGTTAAACAACGTCGGGCCTGGTTAGTACTTGGATGGAAGACCGCCTGGGAATACCTGGTGTCGTAGACCTATGTTTAACTTTTTTAAATTATACTAAGCAATGTTTATTTTACCTTTCAATTATGTTTTTTGACAGTAACTATAAGTTCTTTCTCAGTTATAATCTTGAACCGCAAGTAACCGAATGTCTACAACCGTACCAGGTTGCCTAGCCTGTGAATATCTGTTGTCGTACACCTGTTTTTATCTTTTTAATAATCCTAAAATATAGTCTCGTTTAAGTGTTTCTATTTTCCAAAAATGTGTTTATACTGTTGATGATAGTATAAGTAAATAAATTCAAACTGTAACCGCAATTAATCGAAAGTTTTTCAACTAAACTGCATTGAAAACAACGGTTCTCGTCCGATCACTGAAGTTAAACAAGTTGTTGTTCAAAGACATGTTTGTTGTTGTATGTTGCTGCTGTGGTGACGGTACAAACGTCACTGTACTACGCGGGCGTCCACTTGTGTGCGCGTTTGATTCTTAGCAACAAAGCGGCCTGAATCTTTTGTACATGCCGCTATTGTGTTATGCTTCATTGTACAGTGTTATTGTTTCCTTTATATTATCTTTTTAAGAACCTCAGTATAACTTTTTAAATTATACTAAACAAAGTTGAATTTACCTTTCAAGTATGTGTTTCTTCAACAGAAGTGGGTGTAAATACCAACGTCATGGTTTCAGCAGCTGCTAATTTCAATCCTAGAAAATGTTCTATAATAAATGAACAAAAGTATTAGGTTATAAGTAACCGAACGTCTACAACCATACCATGTTGAAAACACAGGTTCTCGTCCGAACACCGCAGTTAAACAACGTCGGGCCTCGTTAGTACTTGGATGGGAGACCGCCTGGGAATACCTGGTGTCGTAGACCTATGTTTAACTTTTTTAAATTATACTAAACAATGTTTATTTTACCTTTCAATTATGTTTTTTGACAGTAACTATAAGATCTTTCTAAGTTATAATCTTGAACCGCAAGTAACCGAACGTCTACAACCATACCACGTTGAAAACACCGGTTCTCGTCCGAACACCGCAGTTAAACAACGTCGGGCCTGGTTAGTACTTGGATGGGAGACCGCCTGGGAATACCTGGTGTCGTAGACCTATGTTTAACTTTTTTAAATTATACTAAACAATGTTTATTTTACCTTTCAATTATGTTTTTTGACAGTAACTATAAGATCTTTCTCAGTTATAATCTTGAACCGCAAGTAACCGAATGTCTACAACCGTACCAGGTTGCCTAGCCTGTGAATATCTGTTGTCGTACACCATTTTTTATCTTTTTAATAATCCTAAAATATAGTCTCGTTTAAGTGTTTCTATTTTCCAAAAATGTGTTTATACTGTTGATGATAGTATAAGTAAATAAATTCAAACTGTAACCGCAATTAATCGAAAGTTTTTCAACTAAACTGCATTGAAAACAACGGTTCTCGTCCGATCACTGAAGTTAAACAAGTTGTTGTTCAAAGACATGTTTGTTGTTGTATGTTGCTGCTGTGGTGACGGTACAAACGTCACTGTACTACGCGGGCGTCCACTTGTGTGCGCGTTTGATTCTTAGCAACAACGCGGCCTGAATCTTTTGTACATGCCGCTATTGTGTTATGCTTCTTTGTACAGTGTTATTGTTTCCTTTATATTATCTTTTTAAGAACCTCAGTATAACTTTTTAAATTATACTAAACAAAGTTGAATTTACCTTTCAAGTATGTGTTTCTTCAACAGAAGTGGGTGTAAATACCAACGTCATGGTTTCAGCAGCTGCTAATTTCAATCCTAGAAAATGTTCTATAATAAATGAACAAAACTATTAGGTTATAGGATATATATATTTATAGAGATTTTGACAGTGAATATAAGATGTATATATACTTGAACCGCAAGTAACCGAACGTCTACAACCATACCACGTTGAAAACACCGGTTCTCGTCCGAACACCGCAGTTAAACAACGTCGGGCCTGGTTAGTACTTGGATGGGAGACCGCCTGGGAATACCTGGTGTCGTAGACCTATGTTTAACTTTTTTAAATTATACTAAACAATGTTTATTTTTCCTTTCAATTATGTTTTTTGACAGTAACTATAAGATCTTTCTCAGTTATAATCTTGAACCGCAAGGAACCGAATGTCTACAACCATACCACGTTGAAAACACCGGTTCTCGTCCGAACACCGCAGTTAAACAACGTCGGGCCTGGTTAGTACTTGGATGGGAGACCGCCTGGGAATACCTGGTGTCGTAGACCTATGTTTAACTTTTTTAAATTATACTAAATAAAGTTTATTTTACCTTTCAATTATATTTTTATGACAGTAACTATAAGATCTTTCTAAGTTATAATCTTGAACCGCAAGTAACCGAATGTCTACAACCGTACCAGGTTGCCTAGCCTGTGAATATCTGTTGTCGTACACCTGTTTTTATCTTTTTAATAATCCTAAAATATAGTCTCGTTTAAGTGTTTCGATTTTCCAAAAATGTGTTTATACTGTTGATGATAGTATAAGTAAATAAATTCAAACTGTAACCGCAATTAATCGAAAGTTTTTCAACTAAACTGCATTGAAAACAACTGTTCTCGTCCGATCACTGAAGTTAAACAAGTTGTTGTTCAAAGACATGTTTGTTGTTGTATGTTGCTGCTGTGGTGACGGTACAAACGTCACTGTACTACGCGGGCGTCCACTTGTGTGCGCGTTTGATTCTTAGCAACAAAGCGGCCTGAATCTTTTGTACATGCCGCTATTGTGTTATGCTTCTTTGTACAGTGTTATTATTTCCTTTATATTATCTTTTTAAGAACCTCAGTATAACTTTTTAAATTATACTAAACAAAGTTGAATTTACCTTTCAAGTATGTGTTTCTTCAACAGAAGTGGGTGTAAATACCAACGTCATGGTTTCAGCAGCTGCTAATTTCAATCCTAGAAAATGTTCTATAATAAATGAACAAAACTATTAGGTTATAGGATATATGTGTTTATAGAGATTTTGACAGTGAATATAAGATTTATATATACTTGAACCGCAAGTAACCGAACGTCTACAACCATACCATGTTGAAAACACCGGTTCTCGTCCGAACACCGCAGTTAAACAACGTCGGGCCTCGTTAGTACTTGGATGGGAGACCGCCTGGGAATACCTGGTGTCGTAGACCTATGTTTAACTTTTTTAAATTATACTAAACAAAGTTTATTTTACCTTTCAATTATGTTTTTATGACAGTAACTATAAGATCTTTCTAAGTTATAATCTTGAACCGCAAGTAACCGAACGTCTACAACCATACCACGTTGAAAACACCGGTTCTCCTCCGAACACCGCAGTTAAACAACGTCGGGCCTGGTTAGTACTTGGATGGGAGACCGCCTGGGAATACCTGGTGTCGTAGACCTATGTTTAACTTTTTTAAATTATACTAAACAATGTTTATTTTACCTTTCAATTATGTTTTTTGACAGTAACTATAAGATCTTTCTCAGTTATAATCTTGAACCGCAAGTAACCGAATGTCTACTACCATACCACGTTGAAAACACCGGTTCTCGTCCGAACACCGCAGTTAAACAACGTCGGGCCTGGTTAGTACTTGGATGGGAGACCGCCTGGGAATACCTGGTGTCGTAGACCTATGTTTAACTTTTTTAAATTATACTAAACAATGTTTATTTTACCTTTCAATTATGTTTTTTGACAGTAACTATAAGATCTTTCTCAGTTATAATCTTGAACCGCAAGTAACCGAATGTCTACAACCGTACCAGGTTGCCTAGCCTGTGAATATCTGTTGTCGTACACCTGTTTTTATCTTTTTAATAATCCTAAAATATAGTCTCGTTTAAGTGTTTCTATTTTCCAAAAATGTGTTTATACTGTTGATGATAGTATAAGTAAATAAATTCAAACTGTAACCGCAATTAATCGAAAGTTTTTCAACTAAACTGCATTGAAAACAACGGTTCTCGTCCGATCACTGAAGTTAAACAAGTTGTTGTTCAAAGACATGTTTGTTGTTGCAGGGAGTTGTAACAACTCCCTGGTTGTTGTATGTTGCTGCTGTGGTGACGGTACAAACGTCACTGTACTACGCGGGCGTCCACTTGTGTGCGCGTTTGATTCTTAGCAACAACGCGGCCTGAATCTTTTGTACATGCCGCTATTGTGTTATGCTTCTTTGTACAGTGTTATTGTTTCCTTTATATTATCTTTTTAAGAACCTCAGTATAACTTTTTAAATTATACTAAAAAAAGTTGAATTTACCTTTCAAGTATGTGTTTCTTCAACAGAAGTGGGTGTAAATACCAACGTCATGGTTTCAGCAGCTGCTAATTTCAATCCTAGAAAATGTTCTATAATAAATGAACAAAACTATTAGGTTATAGGATATATATATTTATAGAGATTTTGACAGTGAATATAAGATGTATATATACTTGAACCGCAAGTAACCGAACGTCTACAACCATACCACGTTGAAAACACCGGTTCTCGTCCGAACACCGCAGTTAAACAACGTCGGGCCTGGTTAGTACTTGGATGGGAGACCGCCTGGGAATACCTGGTGTCGTAGACCTATGTTTAACTTTTTTAAATTATACTAAACAATGTTTATTTTACCTTTCAATTATGTTTTTTGACAGTAACTATAAGATCTTTCTCAGTTATAATCTTGAACCGCAAGGAACCGAATGTCTACAACCATACCACGTTGAAAACACCGGTTCTCGTCCGAACACCGCAGTTAAACAACGTCGGGCCTGGTTAGTACTTGGATGGGAGACCGCCTGGGAATACCTGGTGTCGTAGACCTATGTTTAACTTTTTTAAATTATACTAAATAAAGTTTATTTTACCTTTCAATTATATTTTTATGACAGTAACTATAAGATCTTTCTAAGTTATAATCTTGAACCGCAAGTAACCGAATGTCTACAACCGTACCAGGTTGCCTAGCCTGTGAATATCTGTTGTCGTACACCTGTTTTTATCTTTTTAATAATCCTAAAATATAGTCTCGTTTAAGTGTTTCGATTTTCCAAAAATGTGTTTATACTGTTGATGATAGTATAAGTAAATAAATTCAAACTGTAACCGCAATTAATCGAAAGTTTTTCAACTAAACTGCATTGAAAACAACTGTTCTCGTCCGATCACTGAAGTTAAACAAGTTGTTGTTCAAAGACATGTTTGTTGTTGTATGTTGCTGCTGTGGTGACGGTACAAACGTCACTGTACTACGCGGGCGTCCACTTGTGTGCGCGTTTGATTCTTAGCAACAAAGCGGCCTGAATCTTTTGTACATGCCGCTATTGTGTTATGCTTCTTTGTACAGTGTTATTGTTTCCTTTATATTATCTTTTTAAGAACCTCAGTATAACTTTTTAAATTATACTAAACAAAGTTGAATTTACCTTTCAAGTATGTGTTTCTTCAACAGAAGTGGGTGTAAATACCAACGTCATGGTTTCAGCAGCTGCTAATTTCAATCCTAGAAAATGTTCTATAATAAATGAACAAAACTATTAGGTTATAGGATATATGTGTTTATAGAGATTTTGACAGTGAATATAAGATTTATATATACTTGAACCGCAAGTAACCGAACGTCTACAACCATACCATGTTGAAAACACCGGTTCTCGTCCGAACACCGCAGTTAAACAACGTCGGGCCTCGTTAGTACTTGGATGGGAGACCGCCTGGGAATACCTGGTGTCGTAGACCTATGTTTAACTTTTTTAAATTATACTAAACAAAGTTTATTTTACCTTTCAATTATGTTTTTATGACAGTAACTATAAGATCTTTCTGAGTTATAATCTTGAACCGCAAGTAACCGAATGTCTACAACCATACCACGTTGAAAACACCGGTTCTCCTCCGAACACCGCAGTTAAACAACGTCGGGCCTGGTTAGTACTTGGATGGGAGACCGCCTGGGAATACCTGGTGTCGTAGACCTATGTTTAACTTTTTTAAATTATACTAAACAATGTTTATTTTACCTTTCAATTATGTTTTTATGACAGTAACTATAAGATCTTTCTAAGTTATAATCTTGAACCGCAAGTAACCGAACGTCTACAACCATACCACGTTGAAAACACCGGTTCTCCTCCGAACACCGCAGTTAAACAACGTCGGGCCTGGTTAGTACTTGGATGGGAGACCGCCTGGGAATACGTGGTGTCGTAGACCTATGTTTAACTTTTTTAAATTATACTAAACAATGTTTATTTTACCTTTCAATTATGTTTTTTGACAGTAACTATAAGATCTTTCTCAGTTATAATCTTGAACCGCAAGGAACCGAATGTCTACAACCATACCACGTTGAAAACACCGGTTCTCGTCCGAACACCGCAGTTAAACAACGTCGGGCCTGGTTAGTACTTGGATGGGAGACCGCCTGGGAATACCTGGTGTCGTAGACCTATGTTTAACTTTTTTAAATTATACTAAATAAAGTTTATTTTACCTTTCAATTATATTTTCAAGACAGTAACTATAAGATCTTTCTAAGTTCTAATCTTGAACCGCAAGTAACCGAATGTCTACAACCGTACCAGGTTGCCTAGCCTGTGAATATCTGTTGTCGTACACCTGTTTTTATCTTTTTAATAATCCTAAAATATAGTCTCCTTTAAGTGTTTCGATTTTCCAAAAATGTGTTTATACTGTTGATGATAGTATAAGTAAATAAATTCAAACTTTAACCGCAATTAATCGAAAGTTTTTCAACTAAACTGCATTGAAAACAACGGTTCTCGTCCGATCACTGAAGTTAAACAAGTTGTTGTTCAAAGACATGTTTGTTGTTGTATGTTGCTGCTGTGGTGACGGTACAAACGTCACTGTACTACGCGGGCGTCCACTTGTGTGCGCGTTTGATTCTTAGCAACAAAGCGGCCTGAATCTTTTGTACATGCCGCTAATGTGTTATGCTTCATTGTACAGTGTTATTGTTTCCTTTATATTATCTTTTTAAGAACCTCAGTATAACTTTTTAAATTATACTAAACAAAGTTGAATTTACCTTTCAAGTATGTGTTTCTTCAACAGAAGTGGGTGTAAATACCAACGTCATGGTTTCAGCAGCTGCTAATTTCAATCCTAGAAAATGTTCTATAATAAATGAACAAAACTATTAGGTTATAGGATATATATATTTATAGAGATTTTGACAGTGAATATAAGATGTATATATACTTGAACCGCAAGTAACCGAACGTCTACAACCATACCACGTTGAAAACACCGGTTCTCGTCCAAACACCGCAGTTAAACAACGTCGGGCCTGGTTAGTACTTGGATGGGAGACCGCCTGGGAATACCTGGTGTCGTAGACCTATGTTTAACTTTTTTAAATTATACTAAACAATGTTTATTTTACCTTTCAATTATGTTTTTTGACAGTAACTATAAGATCTTTCTCAGTTATAATCTTGAACCGCAAGGAACCGAATGTCTACAACCATACCACGTTGAAAACACCGGTTCTCGTCCGAACACCGCAGTTAAACAACGTCGGGCCTGGTTAGTACTTGGATGGGAGACCGCCTGGGAATACCTGGTGTCGTAGACCTATGTTTAACTTTTTTAAATTATACTAAATAAAGTTTATTTTACCTTTCAATTATATTTTTATGACAGTAACTATAAGATCTTTCTAAGTTATAATCTTGAACCGCAAGTAACCGAATGTCTACAACCGTACCAGGTTGCCTAGCCTGTGAATATCTGTTGTCGTACACCTGTTTTTATCTTTTTAATAATCCTAAAATATAGTCTCGTTTAAGTGTTTCGATTTTCCAAAAATGTGTTTATACTGTTGATGATAGTATAAGTAAATAAATTCAAACTGTAACCGCAATTAATCGAAAGTTTTTCAACTAAACTGCATTGAAAACAACTGTTCTCGTCCGATCACTGAAGTTAAACAAGTTGTTGTTCAAAGACATGTTTGTTGTTGTATGTTGCTGCTGTGGTGACGGTACAAACGTCACTGTACTACGCGGGCGTCCACTTGTGTGCGCGTTTGATTCTTAGCAACAAAGCGGCCTGAATCTTTTGTACATGCCGCTATTGTGTTATGCTTCTTTGTACAGTGTTATTATTTCCTTTATATTATCTTTTTAAGAACCTCAGTATAACTTTTTAAATTATACTAAACAAAGTTGAATTTACCTTTCAAGTATGTGTTTCTTCAACAGAAGTGGGTGTAAATACCAACGTCATGGTTTCAGCAGCTGCTAATTTCAATCCTAGAAAATGTTCTATAATAAATGAACAAAACTATTAGGTTATAGGATATATGTGTTTATAGAGATTTTGACAGTGAATATAAGATTTATATATACTTGAACCGCAAGTAACCGAACGTCTACAACCATACCATGTTGAAAACACCGGTTCTCGTCCGAACACCGCAGTTAAACAACGTCGGGCCTCGTTAGTACTTGGATGGGAGACCGCCTGGGAATACCTGGTGTCGTAGACCTATGTTTAACTTTTTTAAATTATACTAAACAAAGTTTATTTTACCTTTCAATTATGTTTTTATGACAGTAACTATAAGATCTTTCTAAGTTATAATCTTGAACCGCAAGTAACCGAACGTCTACAACCATACCACGTTGAAAACACCGGTTCTCCTCCGAACACCGCAGTTAAACAACGTCGGGCCTGGTTAGTACTTGGATGGGAGACCGCCTGGGAATACCTGGTGTCGTAGACCTATGTTTAACTTTTTTAAATTATACTAAACAATGTTTATTTTACCTTTCAATTATGTTTTTTGACAGTAACTATAAGATCTTTCTCAGTTATAATCTTGAACCGCAAGTAACCGAATGTCTACAACCATACCACGTTGAAAACACCGGTTCTCGTCCGAACACCGCAGTTAAACAACGTCGGGCCTGGTTAGTACTTGGATGGGAGACCGCCTGGGAATACCTGGTGTCGTAGACCTATGTTTAACTTTTTTAAATTATACTAAACAATGTTTATTTTAACTTTCAATTATGTTTTTATGACAGTAACTATAAGATCTTTCTAAGTTATAATCTTGAACCGCAAGTAACCGAACGTCTACAACCATACCACGTTGAAAACACCGGTTCTCGTCCGAACACCGCAGTTAAACAACGTCGGGCCTGGTTAGTACTTGGATGGGAGACCGCCTGGGAATACCTGGTGTCGTAGACCTATGTTTAACTTTTTTAAATTATACTAAATAAAGTTTATTTTACCTTTCAATTATATTTTCATGACAGTAACTATAAGATCTTTCTAAGTTATAATCTTGAACCGCAAGTAACCGAATGTCTACAACCGTACCAGGTTGCCTAGCCTGTGAATATCTGTTGTCGTACACCTGTTTTTATCTTTTTAATAATCCTAAAATATAGTCTCCTTTAAGTGTTTCGATTTTCCAAAAATATGTTTATACTGTTGATGATAGTATAAGTAAATAAATTCAAACTGTAACCGCAATTAATCGAAAGTTTTTCAACTAAACTGCATTGAAAACAACGGTTCTCGTCCGATCACTGAAGTTAAACAAGTTGTTGTTCAAAGACATGTTTGTTGTTGTATGTTGCTGCTGTGGTGACGGTACAAACGTCACTGTACTACGCGGGCGTCCACTTGTGTGCGCGTTTGATTCTTAGCAACAAAGCGGCCTGAATCTTTTGTACATGCCGCTAATGTGTTATGCTTCATTGTACAGTGTTATTGTTTCCTTTATATTATCTTTTTAAGAACCTCAGTATAACTTTTTAAATTATACTAAACAAAGTTGAATTTACCTTTCAAGTATGTGTTTCTTCAACAGAAGTGGGTGTAAATATCAACGTCATGGTTTCAGCAGCTGCTAATTTCAATCCTAGAAAATGTTCTATAATAAATGAACAAAAGTATTAGGTTATAGGATATATGTGTTTATAGAGATTTTGACAGTGAATATAAGATTTATATATACTTTGAACCGCAAGTAACCGAACGTCTACAACCATACCACGTTGAAAACACCGGTTCTCGTCCAAACACCGCAGTTAAACAACGTCGGGCCTGGTTAGTACTTGGATGGGAGACCGCCTGGGAATACCTGGTGTCGTAGACCTATGTTTAACTTTTTTAAATTATACTAAACAATGTTTATTTTACCTTTCAATTATGTTTTTATGACAGTAACTATAAGATCTTTCTAAGTTATAATCTTGAACCGCAAGTAACCGAACGTCTACAACCATACCACGTTGAAAACACCGGTTCTCGTCCGAACACCGCAGTTAAACAACGTCGGGCCTGGTTAGTACTTGGATGGGAGACCGCCTGGGAATACCTGGTGTCGTAGACCTATGTTTAACTTTTTTAAATTATACTAAATAAAGTTTATTTTACCTTTCAATTATATTTTCAAGACAGTAACTATAAGATCTTTCTAAGTTCTAATCTTGAACCGCAAGTAACCGAATGTCTACAACCGTACCAGGTTGCCTAGCCTGTGAATATCTGTTGTCGTACACCTGTTTTTATCTTTTTAATAATCCTAAAATATAGTCTCCTTTAAGTGTTTCGATTTTCCAAAAATGTGTTTATACTGTTGATGATAGTATAAGTAAATAAATTCAAACTTTAACCGCAATTAATCGAAAGTTTTTCAACTAAACTGCATTGAAAACAACGGTTCTCGTCCGATCACTGAAGTTAAACAAGTTGTTGTTCAAAGACATGTTTGTTGTTGTATGTTGCTGCTGTGGTGACGGTACAAACGTCACTGTACTACGCGGGCGTCCACTTGTGTGCGCGTTTGATTCTTAGCAACAAAGCGGCCTGAATCTTTTGTACATGCCGCTAATGTGTTATGCTTCATTGTACAGTGTTATTGTTTCCTTTATATTATCTTTTTAAGAACCTCAGTATAACTTTTTAAATTATACTAAACAAAGTTGAATTTACCTTTCAAGTATGTGTTTCTTCAACAGAAGTGGGTGTAAATACCAACGTCATGGTTTCAGCAGCTGCTAATTTCAATCCTAGAAAATGTTCTATAATAAATGAACAAAACTATTAGGTTATAGGATATATATGTTTATAGAGAGATTTTGACAGTGAATATAAGATGTATATATACTTGAACCGCAAGTAACCGAACGTCTACAACCATACCACGTTGAAAACACCGGTTCTCGTCCGAACACCGCAGTTAAACAACGTCGGGCCTGGTTAGTACTTGGATGGGAGACCGCCTGGGAATACCTGGTGTCGTAGACCTATGTTTAACTTTTTTAAATTATACTAAACAATGTTTATTTTACCTTTCAATTATGTTTTTTGACAGTAACTATAAGATCTTTCTCAGTTATAATAATCTTGAACCGCAAGTAACCGAATGTCTACAACCATACCACGTTGAAAACACCGGTTCTCGTCCGAACACCGCAGTTAAACAACGTCGGGCCTGGTTAGTACTTGGATGGGAGACCGCCTGGGAATACCTGGTGTCGTAGACCTATGTTTAACTTTTTAAAATTATACTAAATAAAGTTTATTTTACCTTTCAATTATATTTTTATGACAGTAACTATAAGATCTTTCTAAGTTATAATCTTGAACCGCAAGTAACCGAACGTCTACAACCATACCACGTTGAAAACACCGGTTCTCCTCCGAACACCGCAGTTAAACAACGTCGGGCCTGGTTAGTACTTGGATGGGAGACCGCCTGGGAATACCTGGTGTCGTAGACCTATGTTTAACTTTTTTAAATTATACTAAACAATGTTTATTTTACCTTTCAATTATGTTTTTTGACAGTAACTATAAGATCTTTCTCAGTTATAATCTTGAACCGCAAGTAACCGAATGTCTACAACCGTACCAGGTTGCCTAGCCTGTGAATATCTGTTGTCGTACACCTGTTTTTATCTTTTTAATAATCCTAAAATATAGTCTCGTTTAAGTGTTTCGATTTTCCAAAAATGTGTTTATACTGTTGATGATAGTATAAGTAAATAAATTCAAACTGTAACCGCAATTAATCGAAAGTTTTTCAACTAAACTGCATTGAAAACAACGGTTCTCGTCCGATCACTGAAGTTAAACAAGTTGTTGTTCAAAGACATGTTTGTTGTTGTATGTTGCTGCTGTGGTGACGGTACAAACGTCACTGTACTACGCGGGCGTCCACTTGTGTGCGCGTTTGATTCTTAGCAACAAAGCGGCCTGAATCTTTTGTACATGCCGCTAATGTGTTATGCTTCATTGTACAGTGTTATTGTTTCCTTTATATTATCTTTTTAAGAACCTCAGTATAACTTTTTAAATTATACTAAACAAAGTTGAATTTACCTTTCAAGTATGTGTTTCTTCAACAGAAGTGGGTGTAAATACCAACGTCATGGTTTCAGCAGCTGCTAATTTCAATCCTAGAAAATGTTCTATAATAAATGAACAAAACTATTAGGTTATAGGATATATATGTTTATAGAGATTTTGACAGTGAATATAAGATGTATATATACTTGAACCGCAAGTAACCGAACGTCTACAACCATACCACGTTGAAAACACCGGTTCTCGTCCGAACACCGCAGTTAAACAACGTCGGGCCTGGTTAGTACTTGGATGGGAGACCGCCTGGGAATACCTGGTGTCGTAGACCTATGTTTAACTTTTTTAAATTATACTAAAAAAATGTTTATTTTACCTTTCAATTATGTTTTTTGACAGTAACTATAAGATCTTTCTCAGTTATAATCTTGAACCGCAAGTAACCGAATGTCTACAACCATACCACGTTGAAAACACCGGTTCTCGTCCGAACACCGCAGTTAAACAACGTCGGGCCTGGTTAGTACTTGGATGGAAGACCGCCTGGGAATACCTGGTGTCGTAGACCTATGTTTAACTTTTTTAAATTATACTAAACAATGTTTATTTTACCTTTCAATTATGTTTTTTGACAGTAACTATAAGTTCTTTCTCAGTTATAATCTTGAACCGCAAGTAACCGAATGTCTACAACCGTACCAGGTTGCCTAGCCTGTGAATATCTGTTGTCGTACACCTGTTTTTATCTTTTTAATAATCCTAAAATATAGTCTCGTTTAAGTGTTTCTATTTTCCAAAAATGTGTTTATACTGTTGATGATAGTATAAGTAAATAAATTCAAACTGTAACCGCAATTAATCGAAAGTTTTTCAACTAAACTGCATTGAAAACAACGGTTCTCGTCCGATCACTGAAGTTAAACAAGTTGTTGTTCAAAGACATGTTTGTTGTTGTATGTTGCTGCTGTGGTGACGGTACAAACGTCACTGTACTACGCGGGCGTCCACTTGTGTGCGCGTTTGATTCTTAGCAACAAAGCGGCCTGAATCTTTTGTACATGCCGCTAATGTGTTATGCTTCATTGTACAGTGTTATTGTTTCCTTTATATTATCTTTTTAAGAACCTCAGTATAACTTTTTAAATTATACTAAACAAAGTTGAATTTACCTTTCAAGTATGTGTTTCTTCAACAGAAGTGGGTGTAAATATCAACGTCATGGTTTCAGCAGCTGCTAATTTCAATCCTAGAAAATGTTCTATAATAAATGAACAAAAGTATTAGGTTATAAGTAACCGAACGTCTACAACCATACCATGTTGAAAACACCGGTTCTCGTCCGAACACCGCAGTTAAACAACGTCGGGCCTCGTTAGTACTTGGATGGGAGACCGCCTGGGAATACCTGGTGTCGTAGACCTATGTTTAACTTTTTTAAATTATACTAAACAATGTTTATTTTACCTTTCAATTATGTTTTTTGACAGTAACTATAAGATCTTTCTAAGTTATAATCTTGAACCGCAAGTAACCGAACGTCTACAACCATACCACGTTGAAAACACCGGTTCTCGTCCGAACACCGCAGTTAAACAACGTCGGGCCTGGTTAGTACTTGGATGGGAGACCGCCTGGGAATACCTGGTGTCGTAGACCTATGTTTAACTTTTTTAAATTATACTAAACAATGTTTATTTTACCTTTCAATTATGTTTTTTGACAGTAACTATAAGATCTTTCTCAGTTATAATCTTGAACCGCAAGTAACCGAATGTCTACAACCGTACCAGGTTGCCTAGCCTGTGAATATCTGTTGTCGTACACCATTTTTTATCTTTTTAATAATCCTAAAATATAGTCTCGTTTAAGTGTTTCTATTTTCCAAAAATGTGTTTATACTGTTGATGATAGTATAAGTAAATAAATTCAAACTGTAACCGCAATTAATCGAAAGTTTTTCAACTAAACTGCATTGAAAACAACGGTTCTCGTCCGATCACTGAAGTTAAACAAGTTGTTGTTCAAAGACATGTTTGTTGTTGTATGTTGCTGCTGTGGTGACGGTACAAACGTCACTGTACTACGCGGGCGTCCACTTGTGTGCGCGTTTGATTCTTAGCAACAACGCGGCCTGAATCTTTTGTACATGCCGCTATTGTGTTATGCTTCTTTGTACAGTGTTATTGTTTCCTTTATATTATCTTTTTAAGAACCTCAGTATAACTTTTTAAATTATACTAAACAAAGTTGAATTTACCTTTCAAGTATGTGTTTCTTCAACAGAAGTGGGTGTAAATACCAACGTCATGGTTTCAGCAGCTGCTAATTTCAATCCTAGAAAATGTTCTATAATAAATGAACAAAACTATTAGGTTATAGGATATATATATTTATAGAGATTTTGACAGTGAATATAAGATGTATATATACTTGAACCGCAAGTAACCGAACGTCTACAACCATACCACGTTGAAAACACCGGTTCTCGTCCGAACACCGCAGTTAAACAACGTCGGGCCTGGTTAGTACTTGGATGGGAGACCGCCTGGGAATACCTGGTGTCGTAGACCTATGTTTAACTTTTTTAAATTATACTAAACAATGTTTATTTTTCCTTTCAATTATGTTTTTTGACAGTAACTATAAGATCTTTCTCAGTTATAATCTTGAACCGCAAGGAACCGAATGTCTACAACCATACCACGTTGAAAACACCGGTTCTCGTCCGAACACCGCAGTTAAACAACGTCGGGCCTGGTTAGTACTTGGATGGGAGACCGCCTGGGAATACCTGGTGTCGTAGACCTATGTTTAACTTTTTTAAATTATACTAAATAAAGTTTATTTTACCTTTCAATTATATTTTTATGACAGTAACTATAAGATCTTTCTAAGTTATAATCTTGAACCGCAAGTAACCGAATGTCTACAACCGTACCAGGTTGCCTAGCCTGTGAATATCTGTTGTCGTACACCTGTTTTTATCTTTTTAATAATCCTAAAATATAGTCTCGTTTAAGTGTTTCGATTTTCCAAAAATGTGTTTATACTGTTGATGATAGTATAAGTAAATAAATTCAAACTGTAACCGCAATTAATCGAAAGTTTTTCAACTAAACTGCATTGAAAACAACTGTTCTCGTCCGATCACTGAAGTTAAACAAGTTGTTGTTCAAAGACATGTTTGTTGTTGTATGTTGCTGCTGTGGTGACGGTACAAACGTCACTGTACTACGCGGGCGTCCACTTGTGTGCGCGTTTGATTCTTAGCAACAAAGCGGCCTGAATCTTTTGTACATGCCGCTATTGTGTTATGCTTCTTTGTACAGTGTTATTATTTCCTTTATATTATCTTTTTAAGAACCTCAGTATAACTTTTTAAATTATACTAAACAAAGTTGAATTTACCTTTCAAGTATGTGTTTCTTCAACAGAAGTGGGTGTAAATACCAACGTCATGGTTTCAGCAGCTGCTAATTTCAATCCTAGAAAATGTTCTATAATAAATGAACAAAACTATTAGGTTATAGGATATATGTGTTTATAGAGATTTTGACAGTGAATATAAGATTTATATATACTTGAACCGCAAGTAACCGAACGTCTACAACCATACCATGTTGAAAACACCGGTTCTCGTCCGAACACCGCAGTTAAACAACGTCGGGCCTCGTTAGTACTTGGATGGGAGACCGCCTGGGAATACCTGGTGTCGTAGACCTATGTTTAACTTTTTTAAATTATACTAAACAAAGTTTATTTTACCTTTCAATTATGTTTTTATGACAGTAACTATAAGATCTTTCTAAGTTATAATCTTGAACCGCAAGTAACCGAACGTCTACAACCATACCACGTTGAAAACACCGGTTCTCCTCCGAACACCGCAGTTAAACAACGTCGGGCCTGGTTAGTACTTGGATGGGAGACCGCCTGGGAATACCTGGTGTCGTAGACCTATGTTTAACTTTTTTAAATTATACTAAACAATGTTTATTTTACCTTTCAATTATGTTTTTTGACAGTAACTATAAGATCTTTCTCAGTTATAATCTTGAACCGCAAGTAACCGAATGTCTACAACCATACCACGTTGAAAACACCGGTTCTCGTCCGAACACCGCAGTTAAACAACGTCGGGCCTGGTTAGTACTTGGATGGGAGACCGCCTGGGAATACCTGGTGTCGTAGACCTATGTTTAACTTTTTTAAATTATACTAAACAATGTTTATTTTACCTTTCAATTATGTTTTTTGACAGTAACTATAAGATCTTTCTCAGTTATAATCTTGAACCGCAAGTAACCGAATGTCTACAACCGTACCAGGTTGCCTAGCCTGTGAATATCTGTTGTCGTACACCTGTTTTTATCTTTTTAATAATCCTAAAATATAGTCTCGTTTAAGTGTTTCTATTTTCCAAAAATGTGTTTATACTGTTGATGATAGTATAAGTAAATAAATTCAAACTGTAACCGCAATTAATCGAAAGTTTTTCAACTAAACTGCATTGAAAACAACGGTTCTCGTCCGATCACTGAAGTTAAACAAGTTGTTGTTCAAAGACATGTTTGTTGTTGCAGGGAGTTGTAACAACTCCCTGGTTGTTGTATGTTGCTGCTGTGGTGACGGTACAAACGTCACTGTACTACGCGGGCGTCCACTTGTGTGCGCGTTTGATTCTTAGCAACAACGCGGCCTGAATCTTTTGTACATGCCGCTATTGTGTTATGCTTCTTTGTACAGTGTTATTGTTTCCTTTATATTATCTTTTTAAGAACCTCAGTATAACTTTTTAAATTATACTAAAAAAAGTTGAATTTACCTTTCAAGTATGTGTTTCTTCAACAGAAGTGGGTGTAAATACCAACGTCATGGTTTCAGCAGCTGCTAATTTCAATCCTAGAAAATGTTCTATAATAAATGAACAAAACTATTAGGTTATAGGATATATATATTTATAGAGATTTTGACAGTGAATATAAGATGTATATATACTTGAACCGCAAGTAACCGAACGTCTACAACCATACCACGTTGAAAACACCGGTTCTCGTCCGAACACCGCAGTTAAACAACGTCGGGCCTGGTTAGTACTTGGATGGGAGACCGCCTGGGAATACCTGGTGTCGTAGACCTATGTTTAACTTTTTTAAATTATACTAAACAATGTTTATTTTACCTTTCAATTATGTTTTTTGACAGTAACTATAAGATCTTTCTCAGTTATAATCTTGAACCGCAAGGAACCGAATGTCTACAACCATACCACGTTGAAAACACCGGTTCTCGTCCGAACACCGCAGTTAAACAACGTCGGGCCTGGTTAGTACTTGGATGGGAGACCGCCTGGGAATACCTGGTGTCGTAGACCTATGTTTAACTTTTTTAAATTATACTAAATAAAGTTTATTTTACCTTTCAATTATATTTTTATGACAGTAACTATAAGATCTTTCTAAGTTATAATCTTGAACCGCAAGTAACCGAATGTCTACAACCGTACCAGGTTGCCTAGCCTGTGAATATCTGTTGTCGTACACCTGTTTTTATCTTTTTAATAATCCTAAAATATAGTCTCGTTTAAGTGTTTCGATTTTCCAAAAATGTGTTTATACTGTTGATGATAGTATAAGTAAATAAATTCAAACTGTAACCGCAATTAATCGAAAGTTTTTCAACTAAACTGCATTGAAAACAACTGTTCTCGTCCGATCACTGAAGTTAAACAAGTTGTTGTTCAAAGACATGTTTGTTGTTGTATGTTGCTGCTGTGGTGACGGTACAAACGTCACTGTACTACGCGGGCGTCCACTTGTGTGCGCGTTTGATTCTTAGCAACAAAGCGGCCTGAATCTTTTGTACATGCCGCTATTGTGTTATGCTTCTTTGTACAGTGTTATTGTTTCCTTTATATTATCTTTTTAAGAACCTCAGTATAACTTTTTAAATTATACTAAACAAAGTTGAATTTACCTTTCAAGTATGTGTTTCTTCAACAGAAGTGGGTGTAAATACCAACGTCATGGTTTCAGCAGCTGCTAATTTCAATCCTAGAAAATGTTCTATAATAAATGAACAAAACTATTAGGTTATAGGATATATGTGTTTATAGAGATTTTGACAGTGAATATAAGATTTATATATACTTGAACCGCAAGTAACCGAACGTCTACAACCATACCATGTTGAAAACACCGGTTCTCGTCCGAACACCGCAGTTAAACAACGTCGGGCCTCGTTAGTACTTGGATGGGAGACCGCCTGGGAATACCTGGTGTCGTAGACCTATGTTTAACTTTTTTAAATTATACTAAACAAAGTTTATTTTACCTTTCAATTATGTTTTTATGACAGTAACTATAAGATCTTTCTGAGTTATAATCTTGAACCGCAAGTAACCGAATGTCTACAACCATACCACGTTGAAAACACCGGTTCTCCTCCGAACACCGCAGTTAAACAACGTCGGGCCTGGTTAGTACTTGGATGGGAGACCGCCTGGGAATACCTGGTGTCGTAGACCTATGTTTAACTTTTTTAAATTATACTAAACAATGTTTATTTTACCTTTCAATTATGTTTTTATGACAGTAACTATAAGATCTTTCTAAGTTATAATCTTGAACCGCAAGTAACCGAACGTCTACAACCATACCACGTTGAAAACACCGGTTCTCCTCCGAACACCGCAGTTAAACAACGTCGGGCCTGGTTAGTACTTGGATGGGAGACCGCCTGGGAATACGTGGTGTCGTAGACCTATGTTTAACTTTTTTAAATTATACTAAACAATGTTTATTTTACCTTTCAATTATGTTTTTTGACAGTAACTATAAGATCTTTCTCAGTTATAATCTTGAACCGCAAGTAACCGAATGTCTACAACCATACCACGTTGAAAACACCGGTTCTCGTCCGAACACCGCAGTTAAACAACGTCGGGCCTGGTTAGTACTTGGATGGGAGACCGCCTGGGAATACCTGGTGTCGTAGACCTATGTTTAACTTTTTTAAATTATACTAAACAATGTTTATTTTACCTTTCAATTATGTTTTTATGACAGAAACTATAAGATCTTTCTCAGTTATAATCTTGAACCGCAAGTAACCGAATGTCTACAACCATACCACGTTGAAAACACCGGTTCTCCTCCGAACACCGCAGTTAAACAACGTCGGGCCTGGTTAGTACTTGGATGGGAGACCGCCTGGGAATACCTGGTGCCGTAGACCTATGTTTAACTTTTTTAAATTATACTAAACAATGTTTATTTTACCTTTCAATTATGTTTTTATGACAGTAACTATAAGATCTTTCTAAGTTATAATCTTGAACCGCAAGTAACCGAACGTCTACAACCATACCACGTTGAAAACACCGGTTCTCCTCCGAACACCGCAGTTAAACAACGTCGGGCCTGGTTAGTACTTGGATGGGAGACCGCCTGGGAATACGTGGTGTCGTAGACCTATGTTTAACTTTTTTAAATTATACTAAACAATGTTTATTTTACCTTTCAATTATGTTTTTTGACAGTAACTATAAGATCTTTCTCAGTTATAATCTTGAACCGCAAGGAACCGAATGTCTACAACCATACCACGTTGAAAACACCGGTTCTCGTCCGAACACCGCAGTTAAACAACGTCGGGCCTGGTTAGTACTTGGATGGGAGACCGCCTGGGAATACCTGGTGTCGTAGACCTATGTTTAACTTTTTTAAATTATACTAAACAATGTTTATTTTACCTTTCAATTATGTTTTTTGACAGTAACTATAAGATCTTTCTCAGTTATAATCTTGAACCGCAAGTAACCGAATGTCTACAACCGTACCAGGTTGCCTAGCCTGTGAATATCTGTTGTCGTACACCTGTTTTTATCTTTTTAATAATCCTAAAATATAGTCTCGTTTAAGTGTTTCTATTTTCCAAAAATGTGTTTATACTGTTGATGATAGTATAAGTAAATAAATTCAAACTGTAACCGCAATTAATCGAAAGTTTTTCAACTAAACTGCATTGAAAACAACGGTTCTCGTCCGATCACTGAAGTTAAACAAGTTGTTGTTCAAAGACATGTTTGTTGTTGTATGTTGCTGCTGTGGTGACGGTACAAACGTCACTGTACTACGCGGGCGTCCACTTGTGTGCGCGTTTGATTCTTAGCAACAACGCGGCCTGAATCTTTTGTACATGCCGCTATTGTGTTATGCTTCTTTGTACAGTGTTATTGTTTCCTTTATATTATCTTTTTAAGAACCTCAGTATAACTTTTTAAATTATACTAAACAAAGTTGAATTTACCTTTCAAGTATGTGTTTCTTCAACAGAAGTGGGTGTAAATACCAACGTCATGGTTTCAGCAGCTGCTAATTTCAATCCTAGAAAATGTTCTATAATAAATGAACAAAACTATTAGATTATAGGATATATATATTTATAGAGATTTTGACAGTGAATATAAGATGTATATATACTTGAACCGCAAGTAACCGAACGTCTACAACCATACCACGTTGAAAACACCGGTTCTCGTCCGAACACCGCAGTTAAACAACGTCGGGCCTGGTTAGTACTTGGATGGGAGACCGCCTGGGAATACCTGGTGTCGTAGACCTATGTTTAACTTTTTTAAATTATACTAAACAATGTTTATTTTACTTTCAATTATGTTTTTTGACAGTAACTATAAGATCTTTCTCAGTTATAATCTTGAACCGCAAGTAACCGAATGTCTACAACCGTACCAGGTTGCCTAGCCTGTGAATATCTGTTGTCGTACACCTGTTTTTATCTTTTTAATAATCCTAAAATATAGTCTCGTTTAAGTGTTTCTATTTTCCAAAAATGTGTTTATACTGTTGATGATAGTATAAGTAAATAAATTCAAACTGTAACCGCAATTAATCGAAAGTTTTTCAACTAAACTGCATTGAAAACAACGGTTCTCGTCCGATCACTGAAGTTAAACAAGTTGTTGTTCAAAGACATGTTTGTTGTTGCAGGGAGTTGTAACAACTCCCTGGTTGTTGTATGTTGCTGCTGTGGTGACGGTACAAACGTCACTGTACTACGCGGGCGTCCACTTGTGTGCGCGTTTGATTCTTAGCAACAACGCGGCCTGAATCTTTTGTACATGCCGCTATTGTGTTATGCTTCTTTGTACAGTGTTATTGTTTCCTTTATATTATCTTTTTAAGAACCTCAGTATAACTTTTTAAATTATACTAAAAAAAGTTGAATTTACCTTTCAAGTATGTGTTTCTTCAACAGAAGTGGGTGTAAATACCAACGTCATGGTTTCAGCAGCTGCTAATTTCAATCCTAGAAAATGTTCTATAATAAATGAACAAAACTATTAGGTTATAGGATATATATATTTATAGAGATTTTGACAGTGAATATAAGATGTATATATACTTGAACCGCAAGTAACCGAACGTCTACAACCATACCACGTTGAAAACACCGGTTCTCGTCCGAACACCGCAGTTAAACAACGTCGGGCCTGGTTAGTACTTGGATGGGAGACCGCCTGGGAATACCTGGTGTCGTAGACCTATGTTTAACTTTTTTAAATTATACTAAACAATGTTTATTTTACCTTTCAATTATGTTTTTTGACAGTAACTATAAGATCTTTCTAAGTTATAATCTTGAACCGCAAGTAACCGAACGTCTACAACCATACCACGTTGAAAACACCGGTTCTCGTCCGAACACCGCAGTTAAACAACGTCGGGCCTGGTTAGTACTTGGATGGGAGACCGCCTGGGAATACCTGGTGTCGTAGACCTATGTTTAACTTTTTTAAATTATACTAAACAATGTTTATTTTACCTTTCAATTATGTTTTTTGACAGTAACTATAAGATCTTTCTCAGTTATAATCTTGAACCGCAAGTAACCGAATGTCTACAACCGTACCAGGTTGCCTAGCCTGTGAATATCTGTTGTCGTACACCATTTTTTATCTTTTTAATAATCCTAAAATATAGTCTCGTTTAAGTGTTTCTATTTTCCAAAAATGTGTTTATACTGTTGATGATAGTATAAGTAAATAAATTCAAACTGTAACCGCAATTAATCGAAAGTTTTTCAACTAAACTGCATTGAAAACAACGGTTCTCGTCCGATCACTGAAGTTAAACAAGTTGTTGTTCAAAGACATGTTTGTTGTTGTATGTTGCTGCTGTGGTGACGGTACAAACGTCACTGTACTACGCGGGCGTCCACTTGTGTGCGCGTTTGATTCTTAGCAACAACGCGGCCTGAATCTTTTGTACATGCCGCTATTGTGTTATGCTTCTTTGTACAGTGTTATTGTTTCCTTTATATTATCTTTTTAAGAACCTCAGTATAACTTTTTAAATTATACTAAACAAAGTTGAATTTACCTTTCAAGTATGTGTTTCTTCAACAGAAGTGGGTGTAAATACCAACGTCATGGTTTCAGCAGCTGCTAATTTCAATCCTAGAAAATGTTCTATAATAAATGAACAAAACTATTAGGTTATAGGATATATATATTTATAGAGATTTTGACAGTGAATATAAGATGTATATATACTTGAACCGCAAGTAACCGAACGTCTACAACCATACCACGTTGAAAACACCGGTTCTCGTCCGAACACCGCAGTTAAACAACGTCGGGCCTGGTTAGTACTTGGATGGGAGACCGCCTGGGAATACCTGGTGTCGTAGACCTATGTTTAACTTTTTTAAATTATACTAAACAATGTTTATTTTTCCTTTCAATTATGTTTTTTGACAGTAACTATAAGATCTTTCTCAGTTATAATCTTGAACCGCAAGGAACCGAATGTCTACAACCATACCACGTTGAAAACACCGGTTCTCGTCCGAACACCGCAGTTAAACAACGTCGGGCCTGGTTAGTACTTGGATGGGAGACCGCCTGGGAATACCTGGTGTCGTAGACCTATGTTTAACTTTTTTAAATTATACTAAATAAAGTTTATTTTACCTTTCAATTATATTTTTATGACAGTAACTATAAGATCTTTCTAAGTTATAATCTTGAACCGCAAGTAACCGAATGTCTACAACCGTACCAGGTTGCCTAGCCTGTGAATATCTGTTGTCGTACACCTGTTTTTATCTTTTTAATAATCCTAAAATATAGTCTCGTTTAAGTGTTTCGATTTTCCAAAAATGTGTTTATACTGTTGATGATAGTATAAGTAAATAAATTCAAACTGTAACCGCAATTAATCGAAAGTTTTTCAACTAAACTGCATTGAAAACAACTGTTCTCGTCCGATCACTGAAGTTAAACAAGTTGTTGTTCAAAGACATGTTTGTTGTTGTATGTTGCTGCTGTGGTGACGGTACAAACGTCACTGTACTACGCGGGCGTCCACTTGTGTGCGCGTTTGATTCTTAGCAACAAAGCGGCCTGAATCTTTTGTACATGCCGCTATTGTGTTATGCTTCTTTGTACAGTGTTATTATTTCCTTTATATTATCTTTTTAAGAACCTCAGTATAACTTTTTAAATTATACTAAACAAAGTTGAATTTACCTTTCAAGTATGTGTTTCTTCAACAGAAGTGGGTGTAAATACCAACGTCATGGTTTCAGCAGCTGCTAATTTCAATCCTAGAAAATGTTCTATAATAAATGAACAAAACTATTAGGTTATAGGATATATGTGTTTATAGAGATTTTGACAGTGAATATAAGATTTATATATACTTGAACCGCAAGTAACCGAACGTCTACAACCATACCATGTTGAAAACACCGGTTCTCGTCCGAACACCGCAGTTAAACAACGTCGGGCCTCGTTAGTACTTGGATGGGAGACCGCCTGGGAATACCTGGTGTCGTAGACCTATGTTTAACTTTTTTAAATTATACTAAACAAAGTTTATTTTACCTTTCAATTATGTTTTTATGACAGTAACTATAAGATCTTTCTAAGTTATAATCTTGAACCGCAAGTAACCGAACGTCTACAACCATACCACGTTGAAAACACCGGTTCTCCTCCGAACACCGCAGTTAAACAACGTCGGGCCTGGTTAGTACTTGGATGGGAGACCGCCTGGGAATACCTGGTGTCGTAGACCTATGTTTAACTTTTTTAAATTATACTAAATAAAGTTTATTTTACCTTTCAATTATATTTTTATGACAGTAACTATAAGATCTTTCTAAGTTATAATCTTGAACCGCAAGTAACCGAATGTCTACAACCGTACCAGGTTGCCTAGCCTGTGAATATCTGTTGTCGTACACCTGTTTTTATCTTTTTAATAATCCTAAAATATAGTCTCGTTTAAGTGTTTCGATTTTCCAAAAATGTGTTTATACTGTTGATGATAGTATAAGTAAATAAATTCAAACTGTAACCGCAATTAATCGAAAGTTTTTCAACTAAACTGCATTGAAAACAACTGTTCTCGTCCGATCACTGAAGTTAAACAAGTTGTTGTTCAAAGACATGTTTGTTGTTGTATGTTGCTGCTGTGGTGACGGTACAAACGTCACTGTACTACGCGGGCGTCCACTTGTGTGCGCGTTTGATTCTTAGCAACAAAGCGGCCTGAATCTTTTGTACATGCCGCTATTGTGTTATGCTTCTTTGTACAGTGTTATTATTTCCTTTATATTATCTTTTTAAGAACCTCAGTATAACTTTTTAAATTATACTAAACAAAGTTGAATTTACCTTTCAAGTATGTGTTTCTTCAACAGAAGTGGGTGTAAATACCAACGTCATGGTTTCAGCAGCTGCTAATTTCAATCCTAGAAAATGTTCTATAATAAATGAACAAAACTATTAGGTTATAGGATATATGTGTTTATAGAGATTTTGACAGTGAATATAAGATTTATATATACTTGAACCGCAAGTAACCGAACGTCTACAACCATACCATGTTGAAAACACCGGTTCTCGTCCGAACACCGCAGTTAAACAACGTCGGGCCTCGTTAGTACTTGGATGGGAGACCGCCTGGGAATACCTGGTGTCGTAGACCTATGTTTAACTTTTTTAAATTATACTAAACAAAGTTTATTTTACCTTTCAATTATGTTTTTATGACAGTAACTATAAGATCTTTCTAAGTTATAATCTTGAACCGCAAGTAACCGAACGTCTACAACCATACCACGTTGAAAACACCGGTTCTCCTCCGAACACCGCAGTTAAACAACGTCGGGCCTGGTTAGTACTTGGATGGGAGACCGCCTGGGAATACCTGGTGTCGTAGACCTATGTTTAACTTTTTTAAATTATACTAAACAATGTTTATTTTACCTTTCAATTATGTTTTTTGACAGTAACTATAAGATCTTTCTCAGTTATAATCTTGAACCGCAAGTAACCGAATGTCTACAACCATACCACGTTGAAAACACCGGTTCTCGTCCGAACACCGCAGTTAAACAACGTCGGGCCTGGTTAGTACTTGGATGGGAGACCGCCTGGGAATACCTGGTGTCGTAGACCTATGTTTAACTTTTTTAAATTATACTAAACAATGTTTATTTTACCTTTCAATTATGTTTTTTGACAGTAACTATAAGATCTTTCTCAGTTATAATCTTGAACCGCAAGTAACCGAATGTCTACAACCGTACCAGGTTGCCTAGCCTGTGAATATCTGTTGTCGTACACCTGTTTTTATCTTTTTAATAATCCTAAAATATAGTCTCGTTTAAGTGTTTCTATTTTCCAAAAATGTGTTTATACTGTTGATGATAGTATAAGTAAATAAATTCAAACTGTAACCGCAATTAATCGAAAGTTTTTCAACTAAACTGCATTGAAAACAACGGTTCTCGTCCGATCACTGAAGTTAAACAAGTTGTTGTTCAAAGACATGTTTGTTGTTGCAGGGAGTTGTAACAACTCCCTGGTTGTTGTATGTTGCTGCTGTGGTGACGGTACAAACGTCACTGTACTACGCGGGCGTCCACTTGTGTGCGCGTTTGATTCTTAGCAACAACGCGGCCTGAATCTTTTGTACATGCCGCTATTGTGTTATGCTTCTTTGTACAGTGTTATTGTTTCCTTTATATTATCTTTTTAAGAACCTCAGTATAACTTTTTAAATTATACTAAAAAAAGTTGAATTTACCTTTCAAGTATGTGTTTCTTCAACAGAAGTGGGTGTAAATACCAACGTCATGGTTTCAGCAGCTGCTAATTTCAATCCTAGAAAATGTTCTATAATAAATGAACAAAACTATTAGGTTATAGGATATATATATTTATAGAGATTTTGACAGTGAATATAAGATGTATATATACTTGAACCGCAAGTAACCGAACGTCTACAACCATACCACGTTGAAAACACCGGTTCTCGTCCGAACACCGCAGTTAAACAACGTCGGGCCTGGTTAGTACTTGGATGGGAGACCGCCTGGGAATACCTGGTGTCGTAGACCTATGTTTAACTTTTTTAAATTATACTAAACAATGTTTATTTTACCTTTCAATTATGTTTTTTGACAGTAACTATAAGATCTTTCTCAGTTATAATCTTGAACCGCAAGGAACCGAATGTCTACAACCATACCACGTTGAAAACACCGGTTCTCGTCCGAACACCGCAGTTAAACAACGTCGGGCCTGGTTAGTACTTGGATGGGAGACCGCCTGGGAATACCTGGTGTCGTAGACCTATGTTTAACTTTTTTAAATTATTAAAATAAAGTTTATTTTACCTTTCAATTATATTTTTATGACAGTAACTATAAGATCTTTCTAAGTTATAATCTTGAACCGCAAGTAACCGAATGTCTACAACCGTACCAGGTTGCCTAGCCTGTGAATATCTGTTGTCGTACACCTGTTTTTATCTTTTTAATAATCCTAAAATATAGTCTCGTTTAAGTGTTTCGATTTTCCAAAAATGTGTTTATACTGTTGATGATAGTATAAGTAAATAAATTCAAACTGTAACCGCAATTAATCGAAAGTTTTTCAACTAAACTGCATTGAAAACAACTGTTCTCGTCCGATCACTGAAGTTAAACAAGTTGTTGTTCAAAGACATGTTTGTTGTTGTATGTTGCTGCTGTGGTGACGGTACAAACGTCACTGTACTACGCGGGCGTCCACTTGTGTGCGCGTTTGATTCTTAGCAACAAAGCGGCCTGAATCTTTTGTACATGCCGCTATTGTGTTATGCTTCTTTGTACAGTGTTATTGTTTCCTTTATATTATCTTTTTAAGAACCTCAGTATAACTTTTTAAATTATACTAAACAAAGTTGAATTTACCTTTCAAGTATGTGTTTCTTCAACAGAAGTGGGTGTAAATACCAACGTCATGGTTTCAGCAGCTGCTAATTTCAATCCTAGAAAATGTTCTATAATAAATGAACAAAACTATTAGGTTATAGGATATATGTGTTTATAGAGATTTTGACAGTGAATATAAGATTTATATATACTTGAACCGCAAGTAACCGAACGTCTACAACCATACCATGTTGAAAACACCGGTTCTCGTCCGAACACCGCAGTTAAACAACGTCGGGCCTCGTTAGTACTTGGATGGGAGACCGCCTGGGAATACCTGGTGTCGTAGACCTATGTTTAACTTTTTTAAATTATACTAAACAAAGTTTATTTTACCTTTCAATTATGTTTTTATGACAGTAACTATAAGATCTTTCTGAGTTATAATCTTGAACCGCAAGTAACCGAATGTCTACAACCATACCACGTTGAAAACACCGGTTCTCCTCCGAACACCGCAGTTAAACAACGTCGGGCCTGGTTAGTACTTGGATGGGAGACCGCCTGGGAATACCTGGTGTCGTAGACCTATGTTTAACTTTTTTAAATTATACTAAACAATGTTTATTTTACCTTTCAATTATGTTTTTATGACAGTAACTATAAGATCTTTCTCAGTTATAATCTTGAACCGCAAGTAACCGAATGTCTACAACCATACCACGTTGAAAACACCGGTTCTCCTCCGAACACCGCAGTTAAACAACGTCGGGCCTGGTTAGTACTTGGATGGGAGACCGCCTGGGAATACCTGGTGTCGTAGACCTATGTTTAACTTTTTTAAATTATACTAAACAATGTTTATTTTACCTTTCAATTATGTTTTTATGACAGTAACTATAAGATCTTTCTAAGTTATAATCTTGAACCGCAAGTAACCGAACGTCTACAACCATACCACGTTGAAAACACCGGTTCTCCTCCGAACACCGCAGTTAAACAACGTCGGGCCTGGTTAGTACTTGGATGGGAGACCGCCTGGGAATACGTGGTGTCGTAGACCTATGTTTAACTTTTTTAAATTATACTAAACAATGTTTATTTTACCTTTCAATTATGTTTTTTGACAGTAACTATAAGATCTTTCTCAGTTATAATCTTGAACCGCAAGGAACCGAATGTCTACAACCATACCACGTTGAAAACACCGGTTCTCGTCCGAACACCGCAGTTAAACAACGTCGGGCCTGGTTAGTACTTGGATGGGAGACCGCCTGGGAATACCTGGTGTCGTAGACCTATGTTTAACTTTTTTAAATTATACTAAACAATGTTTATTTTACCTTTCAATTATGTTTTTTGACAGTAACTATAAGATCTTTCTCAGTTATAATCTTGAACCGCAAGTAACCGAATGTCTACAACCGTACCAGGTTGCCTAGCCTGTGAATATCTGTTGTCGTACACCTGTTTTTATCTTTTTAATAATCCTAAAATATAGTCTCGTTTAAGTGTTTCTATTTTCCAAAAATGTGTTTATACTGTTGATGATAGTATAAGTAAATAAATTCAAACTGTAACCGCAATTAATCGAAAGTTTTTCAACTAAACTGCATTGAAAACAACGGTTCTCGTCCGATCACTGAAGTTAAACAAGTTGTTGTTCAAAGACATGTTTGTTGTTGTATGTTGCTGCTGTGGTGACGGTACAAACGTCACTGTACTACGCGGGCGTCCACTTGTGTGCGCGTTTGATTCTTAGCAACAACGCGGCCTGAATCTTTTGTACATGCCACGTATGTTCGCCGTAATGCAAATATGGAATGTTTACTGGCAAGGTAAAACTCTAGAGGGCGTCGAAGCAGCGAAGCGTGTTAATTGAAAGTTTTCACACAAAATGTTTTCGACACGCGACGCTGAAAGACGATCGTTCCATACATATAAAAGACGTAAAATAAGTAAAAAAAACTCCTCAATGATATCAAACATTAAACTTCTTTTATTCTTAAACTTATTTTCTTAAAACATATGTAGATTTTAAAAATGTTTATATAATATTTTAAGTACTATGACATTTCAAACATTGCTATGCAAACCAGCAAAATGAACATTCTCGTTTCAAAAATTTCGGAAGTAAAATGAGTCATCTAAAATGTTAAATTACAATTAATTCGAAGTTTTTCAAACTATGCAGCGTGGTATATCATCTTGTTTAAATAGTATTGCATCTAATTGTAATTAACACGAGAGAGCAACAATTATTTCACGGGAGTATAATTTGATTGAATTTAGGCTATTTTACACAGCAAAATAGACATGCCTGTGTTAAAGAATAGGCGCGTCTAGGCTATTAGACGCGCGGCGCGCTGGCGGCTAGGCCTAATACAATAAATACATACAGTATCATCATATTAATACTGTACTTTATTAATTAAATTGCCTGGCTGTGCATCTCAATAATGAAATTATGCAAGATAGTAAGTTATGTATGTTTATTATATAAACATACAATATATTATTTCTATTATTACTTCTTATTTTATCTGTAAGACCTGGCCCTATGTACATAGAAATATACCTCCAATATTTGTATGTATTCACACTTTTAAATAATAAATTGTAAATACAGTATAGTAATAAATGTTTTCAATTTTATAAGTCTGTAGTAGGCATTTAAAAGTTTCATTTACACTAATTTTATAAAAATAAATGATATGATTTTGTTTATTTCAGAATGGACAACCATATAAAAAACCTATTTCAGTATGCAGAACATGTGGAGTAAAAAATCATACTTGACCAGATCAAATATACAATTGCCTCCTGTTATATACTGCCCATTTTATAATTATAATAAATAATATATATTTAATAAATTTTAATAGATTAATATTGTTAATACTGTAAGATATTAAAATTCATTACTAAAAACAATGACAATATTTATTGATAGTAATCTTAATTAACTATTCTTCTCATCACAAATTAAAATCATATGAGAGATACATCATAACAATTCCAATATAAATTTTATATTATAACATCATTAATAGTGTATAATCTTCTGCTATTGGGTCTATTCCATTTACCACTTGACAGTGCTTCTTCAACAGCTGGAAAACTAGTCAACTGTACCATATTTTCTGATCATTCGGAAAAATTGCCTCATGCAATAATAGTTAATACACATTTCATCCGACTCCAGACATACCTTTAAAAAAAATATAATAAAAAATAAAAAAAGTGTTATGTGTAATTTATTGGTAATACAATTGCAAATAATACATATTAATTTTATGCATAATTATAAAATAAAAATACTGTAGGCCTACAATGTTTAAAATAAAATGTTGCCTGTTACCAAAATGGAATAACCCAAACCTAGCGTTACTTATACAACAAGTGGATAATACTATTATTAAAGATGGGGAGGTCAGTGTGATGATTAAGGAGCTGAAATAAGGTGATAACAATTTAAACGATATAAAAACAATATTAACATTACTGAACTATAAATATATACTGCAAAACATTAGTTCTTAAACAATTTAAGCTATAACAAACACTAAATTATGAAAATGTGTATAATTCGGAACACATTCCACGAAACACCTAACGATGTGCCTCGCATGATGGGGTGGATATATCCCCAAACTCCAGTCTTTTAAAACTTGTATGTAGGCCTAGGCCTTCGAATCTAGGCCTAGTCGGGATATTTTAAGATATGTGATGAACATTACCTGGCATGGTAGCATTTAACATACATGAGTGTGTTCGGTTGATCGCTAACATACTCAATAAAAACTGTATTTTAGAGGGAAAATAGTGAAATTTCCTCGTTTTTTGTTCCATCACACCTCCACACCGTCAATTGTTGCTCTAAAACCTTTAAACCACATGATTAGCTCAATCACTCATGAATATGTATGAGAATACCTGACCTCACAAAAAACTTCGGAATTTTTTTTATAAAAGTTTAAAAATTGTACGATTTTTGGTTTAAAATTTTAGTACAATTGAGACTGAAAGTAAGATAAATAATAGCTATATTCCGCTTTGTTTTTTCTTTGTATTTTTAGATATTTCGATTAAAAAAGTATAAAGGAAAATAAATAAATTGTTTTAAGGTCAAATATTTATAGAAAGGCTATGAAAAATGCTAGGCCATTTGTTGATCAAAATGTAATCGACCGTTACGCAAAATAAACAAGTGCGCGTGGTTTTTAAACGGCGCGTTAATGCGCATGCGTCAATAGCGAAATTCTCTAGGAAACATACGTGATGCCGCTATTGTGTTATGCTTCTTTGTACAGTGTTATTGTTTCCTTTATATTATCTTTTTAAGAACCTCAGTATAACTTTTTAAATTATACTAAACAAAGTTGAATTTACCTTTCAAGTATGTGTTTCTTCAACAGAAGTGGGTGTAAATACCAACGTCATGGTTTCAGCAGCTGCTAATTTCAATCCTAGAAAATGTTCTATAATAAATGAACAAAACTATTAGATTATAGGATATATATATTTATAGAGATTTTGACAGTGAATATAAGATGTATATATACTTGAACCGCAAGTAACCGAACGTCTACAACCATACCACGTTGAAAACACCGGTTCTCGTCCGAACACCGCAGTTAAACAACGTCGGGCCTGGTTAGTACTTGGATGGGAGACCGCCTGGGAATACCTGGTGTCGTAGACCTATGTTTAACTTTTTTAAATTATACTAAACAATGTTTATTTTACTTTCAATTATGTTTTTTGACAGTAACTATAAGATCTTTCTCAGTTATAATCTTGAACCGCAAGTAACCGAATGTCTACAACCGTACCAGGTTGCCTAGCCTGTGAATATCTGTTGTCGTACACCTGTTTTTATCTTTTTAATAATCCTAAAATATAGTCTCGTTTAAGTGTTTCTATTTTCCAAAAATGTGTTTATACTGTTGATGATAGTATAAGTAAATAAATTCAAACTGTAACCGCAATTAATCGAAAGTTTTTCAACTAAACTGCATTGAAAACAACGGTTCTCGTCCGATCACTGAAGTTAAACAAGTTGTTGTTCAAAGACATGTTTGTTGTTGCAGGGAGTTGTAACAACTCCCTGGTTGTTGTATGTTGCTGCTGTGGTGACGGTACAAACGTCACTGTACTACGCGGGCGTCCACTTGTGTGCGCGTTTGATTCTTAGCAACAACGCGGCCTGAATCTTTTGTACATGCCGCTATTGTGTTATGCTTCTTTGTACAGTGTTATTGTTTCCTTTATATTATCTTTTTAAGAACCTCAGTATAACTTTTTAAATTATACTAAAAAAAGTTGAATTTACCTTTCAAGTATGTGTTTCTTCAACAGAAGTGGGTGTAAATACCAACGTCATGGTTTCAGCAGCTGCTAATTTCAATCCTAGAAAATGTTCTATAATAAATGAACAAAACTATTAGGTTATAGGATATATATATTTATAGAGATTTTGACAGTGAATATAAGATGTATATATACTTGAACCGCAAGTAACCGAACGTCTACAACCATACCACGTTGAAAACACCGGTTCTCGTCCGAACACCGCAGTTAAACAACGTCGGGCCTGGTTAGTACTTGGATGGGAGACCGCCTGGGAATACCTGGTGTCGTAGACCTATGTTTAACTTTTTTAAATTATACTAAACAATGTTTATTTTACCTTTCAATTATGTTTTTTGACAGTAACTATAAGATCTTTCTCAGTTATAATCTTGAACCGCAAGGAACCGAATGTCTACAACCATACCACGTTGAAAACACCGGTTCTCGTCCGAACACCGCAGTTAAACAACGTCGGGCCTGGTTAGTACTTGGATGGGAGACCGCCTGGGAATACCTGGTGTCGTAGACCTATGTTTAACTTTTTTAAATTATACTAAATAAAGTTTATTTTACCTTTCAATTATATTTTTATGACAGTAACTATAAGATCTTTCTAAGTTATAATCTTGAACCGCAAGTAACCGAATGTCTACAACCGTACCAGGTTGCCTAGCCTGTGAATATCTGTTGTCGTACACCTGTTTTTATCTTTTTAATAATCCTAAAATATAGTCTCGTTTAAGTGTTTCGATTTTCCAAAAATGTGTTTATACTGTTGATGATAGTATAAGTAAATAAATTCAAACTGTAACCGCAATTAATCGAAAGTTTTTCAACTAAACTGCATTGAAAACAACTGTTCTCGTCCGATCACTGAAGTTAAACAAGTTGTTGTTCAAAGACATGTTTGTTGTTGTATGTTGCTGCTGTGGTGACGGTACAAACGTCACTGTACTACGCGGGCGTCCACTTGTGTGCGCGTTTGATTCTTAGCAACAAAGCGGCCTGAATCTTTTGTACATGCCGCTATTGTGTTATGCTTCTTTGTACAGTGTTATTGTTTCCTTTATATTATCTTTTTAAGAACCTCAGTATAACTTTTTAAATTATACTAAACAAAGTTGAATTTACCTTTCAAGTATGTGTTTCTTTAACAGAAGTGGGTGTAAATACCAACGTCATGGTTTCAGCAGCTGCTAATTTCAATCCTAGAAAATGTTCTATAATAAATGAACAAAACTATTAGGTTATAGGATATATGTGTTTATAGAGATTTTGACAGTGAATATAAGATTTATATATACTTGAACCGCAAGTAACCGAACGTCTACAACCATACCATGTTGAAAACACCGGTTCTCGTCCGAACACCGCAGTTAAACAACGTCGGGCCTCGTTAGTACTTGGATGGGAGACCGCCTGGGAATACCTGGTGTCGTAGACCTATGTTTAACTTTTTTAAATTATACTAAACAAAGTTTATTTTACCTTTCAATTATGTTTTTATGACAGTAACTATAAGATCTTTCTAAGTTATAATCTTGAACCGCAAGTAACCGAACGTCTACAACCATACCACGTTGAAAACACCGGTTCTCCTCCGAACACCGCAGTTAAACAACGTCGGGCCTGGTTAGTACTTGGATGGGAGACCGCCTGGGAATACCTGGTGTCGTAGACCTATGTTTAACTTTTTTAAATTATACTAAACAATGTTTATTTTACCTTTCAATTATGTTTTTATGACAGTAACTATAAGATCTTTCTAAGTTATAATCTTGAACCGCAAGTAACCGAACGTCTACAACCATACCACGTTGAAAACACCGGTTCTCCTCCGAACACCGCAGTTAAACAACGTCGGGCCTGGTTAGTACTTGGATGGGAGACCGCCTGGGAATACGTGGTGTCGTAGACCTATGTTTAACTTTTTTAAATTATACTAAACAATGTTTATTTTACCTTTCAATTATGTTTTTTGACAGTAACTATAAGATCTTTCTCAGTTATAATCTTGAACCGCAAGGAACCGAATGTCTACAACCATACCACGTTGAAAACACCGGTTCTCGTCCGAACACCGCAGTTAAACAACGTCGGGCCTGGTTAGTACTTGGATGGGAGACCGCCTGGGAATACCTGGTGTCGTAGACCTATGTTTAACTTTTTTAAATTATACTAAACAATGTTTATTTTACCTTTCAATTATGTTTTTTGACAGTAACTATAAGATCTTTCTCAGTTATAATCTTGAACCGCAAGTAACCGAATGTCTACAACCGTACCAGGTTGCCTAGCCTGTGAATATCTGTTGTCGTACACCTGTTTTTATCTTTTTAATAATCCTAAAATATAGTCTCGTTTAAGTGTTTCTATTTTCCAAAAATGTGTTTATACTGTTGATGATAGTATAAGTAAATAAATTCAAACTGTAACCGCAATTAATCGAAAGTTTTTCAACTAAACTGCATTGAAAACAACGGTTCTCGTCCGATCACTGAAGTTAAACAAGTTGTTGTTCAAAGACATGTTTGTTGTTGTATGTTGCTGCTGTGGTGACGGTACAAACGTCACTGTACTACGCGGGCGTCCACTTGTGTGCGCGTTTGATTCTTAGCAACAACGCGGCCTGAATCTTTTGTACATGCCGCTATTGTGTTATGCTTCTTTGTACAGTGTTATTGTTTCCTTTATATTATCTTTTTAAGAACCTCAGTATAACTTTTTAAATTATACTAAACAAAGTTGAATTTACCTTTCAAGTATGTGTTTCTTCAACAGAAGTGGGTGTAAATACCAACGTCATGGTTTCAGCAGCTGCTAATTTCAATCCTAGAAAATGTTCTATAATAAATGAACAAAACTATTAGATTATAGGATATATATATTTATAGAGATTTTGACAGTGAATATAAGATGTATATATACTTGAACCGCAAGTAACCGAACGTCTACAACAATACCACGTTGAAAACACCGGTTCTCGTCCGAACACCGCAGTTAAACAACGTCGGGCCTGGTTAGTACTTGGATGGGAGACCGCCTGGGAATACCTGGTGTCGTAGACCTATGTTTAACTTTTTTAAATTATACTAAACAATGTTTATTTTACCTTTCAATTATGTTTTTTGACAGTAACTATAAGATCTTTCTCAGTTATAATCTTGAACCGCAAGGAACCGAATATCTACAACCATACCACGTTGAAAACACCGGTTCTCGTCCGAACACCGCAGTTAAACAACGTCGGGCCTGGTTAGTACTTGGATGGGAGACCGCCTGGGAATACCTGGTGTCGTAGACCTATGTTTAACTTTTTTAAATTATACTAAATAAAGTTTATTTTACCTTTCAATTATATTTTTATGACAGTAACTATAAGATCTTTCTAAGTTATAATCTTGAACCGCAAGTAACCGAATGTCTACAACCGTACCAGGTTGCCTAGCCTGTAAATATCTGTTGTCGTACACCTGTTTTTATCTATTTAATAATCCTAAAATATAGTCTCGTTTAAGTGTTTCTATTTTCCAAAAATGTGTTTATACTGTTGATGATAGTATAAGTAAATAAATTCAAACTGTAACCGCAATTAATCGAAAGTTTTTCAACTAAACTGCATTGAAAACAACGGTTCTCGTCCGATCACTGAAGTTAAACAAGTTGTTGTTCAAAGACATGTTTGTTGTTGTATGTTGCTGCTGTGGTGACGGTACAAACGTCACTGTACTACGCGGGCGTCCACTTGTGTGCGCGTTTGATTCTTAGCAACAACGCGGCCTGAATCTTTTGTACATGCCGCTATTGTGTTATGCTTCTTTGTACAGTGTTATTGTTTCCTTTATATTATCTTTTTAAGAACCTCAGTATAACTTTGTAAATTATACTAAACAAAGTTGAATTTACCTTTCAAGTATGTGTTTCTTCAACAGAAGTGGGTGTAAATACCAACGTCATGGTTTCAGCAGCTGCTAATTTCAATCCTAGAAAATGTTCTATAATAAATGAACAAAACTATTAGATTATAGGATATATATATTTATAGAGATTTTGACAGTGAATATAAGATGTATATATACTTGAACCGCAAGTAACCGAACGTCTACAACCATACCACGTTGAAAACACCGGTTCTCGTCCGAACACCGCAGTTAAACAACGTCGGGCCTGGTTAGTACTTGGATGGGAGACCGCCTGGGAATACCTGGTGTCGTAGACCTATGTTTAACTTTTTTAAATTATACTAAACAATGTTTATTTTACCTTTCAATTATGTTTTTTGACAGTAACTATAAGATCTTTCTCAGTTATAATCTTGAACCGCAAGGAACCGAATGTCTACAACCATACCACGTTGAAAACACCGGTTCTCGTCCGAACACCGCAGTTAAACAACGTCGGGCCTGGTTAGTACTTGGATGGGAGACCGCCTGGGAATACCTGGTGTCGTAGACCTATGTTTAACTTTTTTAAATTATACTAAATAAAGTTTATTTTACCTTTCAATTATATTTTTATGACAGTAACTATAAGATCTTTCTAAGTTATAATCTTGAACCGCAAGTAACCGAATGTCTACAACCGTACCAGGTTGCCTAGCCTGTGAATATCTGTTGTCGTACACCTGTTTTTATCTTTTTAATAATCCTAAAATATAGTCTCGTTTAAGTGTTTCTATTTTCCAAAAATGTGTTTATACTGTTGATGATAGTATAAGTAAATAAATTCAAACTGTAACCGCAATTAATCGAAAGTTTTTCAACTAAACTGCATTGAAAACAACGGTTCTCGTCCGATCACTGAAGTTAAACAAGTTGTTGTTCAAAGACATGTTTGTTGTTGTATGTTGCTGCTGTGGTGACGGTACAAACGTCACTGTACTACGCGGGCGTCCACTTGTGTGCGCGTTTGATTCTTAGCAACAACGCGGCCTGAATCTTTTGTACATGCCGCTATTGTGTTATGCTTCTTTGTACAGTGTTATTGTTTCCTTTATATTATCTTTTTAAGAACCTCAGTATAACTTTTTAAATTATACTAAACAAAGTTGAATTTACCTTTCAAGTATGTGTTTCTTCAACAGAAGTGGGTGTAAATACCAACGTCATGGTTTCAGCAGCTGCTAATTTCAATCCTAGAAAATGTTCTATAATAAATGAACAAAACTATTAGGTTATAGGATATATATGTTTATAGAGATTTTGACAGTGAATATAAGATGTATATATACTTGAACCGCAAGTAACCGAACGTCTACAACCATACCACGTTGAAAACACCGGTTCTCGTCCGAACACCGCAGTTAAACAACGTCGGGCCTGGTTAGTACTTGGATGGGAGACCGCCTGGGAATACCTGGTGTCGTAGACCTATGTTTAACTTTTTTAAATTATACTAAACAATGTTTATTTTACCTTTCAATTATGTTTTTTGACAGTAACTATAAGATCTTTCTAAGTTATAATCTTGAACCGCAAGTAACCGAACGTCTACAACCATACCACGTTGAAAACACCGGTTCTCCTCCGAACACCACAGTTAAACAACGTCGGGCCTGGTTAGTACTTGGATGGGAGACCGCCTGGGAATACCTGGTGTCGTAGACCTATGTTTAACTTTTTTAAATTATACTAAACAATGTTTATTTTACCTTTCAATTATGTTTTTTGACAGTAACTATAAGATCTTTCTCAGTTATAATCTTGAACCGCAAGTAACCGAATGTCTACAACCATACCACGTTGAAAACACCGGTTCTCGTCCGAACACCGCAGTTAAACAACGTCGGGCCTCGTTAGTACTTGGATGGGAGAACACCAGGGAATACCTGGTGTCGTAGACCTATGTTTAACTTTTTTAAATTATACTAAACAATGTTTATTTTACCTTTCAATTATGTTTTTTGACAGTAACTATAAGATCTTTCTAAGTTATAATCTTGAACCGCAAGTAAACGAACGTCAAAAACCATACCACGTTGAAAACACCGGTTCTCGTCCGAACACCGCAGTTAAACAACGTCGGGCCTGGTTAGTACTTGGATGGGAGACCGCCTGGGAATACCTGGTGTCGTAGACCTATGTTTAACTTTTTTTAAATTATACTAAACAATGTTTATTTTACCTTTCAATTATGTTTTTATGACAGTAACTATAAGATCTTTCTAAGTTATAATCTTGAACCGCAAGTAACCGAACGTCTACAACCATACCACGTTGAAAACACCGGTTCTCCTCCGAACACCGCAGTTAAACAACGTCGGGCCTGGTTAGTACTTGGATGGGAGACCGCCTGGGAATACCTGGTGTCGTAGACCTATGTTTAACTTTTTTAAATTATACTAAACAATGTTTATTTTACCTTTCAATTATGTTTTTATGACAGTAACTATAAGATCTTTCTAAGTTATAATCTTGAACCGCAAGTAACCGAACGTCTACAACCATACCACGTTGAAAACACCGGTTCTCCTCCGAACACCGCAGTTAAACAACGTCGGGCCTGGTTAGTACTTGGATGGGAGACCGCCTGGGAATACGTGGTGTCGTAGACCTATGTTTAACTTTTTTAAATTATACTAAACAATGTTTATTTTACCTTTCAATTATGTTTTTTGACAGTAACTATAAGATCTTTCTCAGTTATAATCTTGAACCGCAAGGAACCGAATGTCTACAACCATACCACGTTGAAAACACCGGTTCTCGTCCGAACACCGCAGTTAAACAACGTCGGGCCTGGTTAGTACTTGGATGGGAGACCGCCTGGGAATACCTGGTGTCGTAGACCTATGTTTAACTTTTTTAAATTATACTAAACAATGTTTATTTTACCTTTCAATTATGTTTTTTGACAGTAACTATAAGATCTTTCTCAGTTATAATCTTGAACCGCAAGTAACCGAATGTCTACAACCGTACCAGGTTGCCTAGCCTGTGAATATCTGTTGTCGTACACCTGTTTTTATCTTTTTAATAATCCTAAAATATAGTCTCGTTTAAGTGTTTCTATTTTCCAAAAATGTGTTTATACTGTTGATGATAGTATAAGTAAATAAATTCAAACTGTAACCGCAATTAATCGAAAGTTTTTCAACTAAACTGCATTGAAAACAACGGTTCTCGTCCGATCACTGAAGTTAAACAAGTTGTTGTTCAAAGACATGTTTGTTGTTGTATGTTGCTGCTGTGGTGACGGTACAAACGTCACTGTACTACGCGGGCGTCCACTTGTGTGCGCGTTTGATTCTTAGCAACAACGCGGCCTGAATCTTTTGTACATGCCGCTATTGTGTTATGCTTCTTTGTACAGTGTTATTGTTTCCTTTATATTATCTTTTTAAGAACCTCAGTATAACTTTTTAAATTATACTAAACAAAGTTGAATTTACCTTTCAAGTATGTGTTTCTTCAACAGAAGTGGGTGTAAATACCAACGTCATGGTTTCAGCAGCTGCTAATTTCAATCCTAGAAAATGTTCTATAATAAATGAACAAAACTATTAGATTATAGGATATATATATTTATAGAGATTTTGACAGTGAATATAAGATGTATATATACTTGAACCGCAAGTAACCGAACGTCTACAACCATACCACGTTGAAAACACCGGTTCTCGTCCGAACACCGCAGTTAAACAACGTCGGGCCTGGTTAGTACTTGGATGGGAGACCGCCTGGGAATACCTGGTGTCGTAGACCTATGTTTAACTTTTTTAAATTATACTAAACAATGTTTATTTTACCTTTCAATTATGTTTTTTGACAGTAACTATAAGATCTTTCTCAGTTATAATCTTGAACCGCAAGGAACCGAATGTCTACAACCATACCACGTTGAAAACACCGGTTCTCGTCCGAACACCGCAGTTAAACAACGTCGGGCCTGGTTAGTACTTGGATGGGAGACCGCCTGGGAATACCTGGTGTCGTAGACCTATGTTTAACTTTTTTAAATTATACTAAATAAAGTTTATTTTACCTTTCAATTATATTTTTATGACAGTAACTATAAGATCTTTCTAAGTTATAATCTTGAACCGCAAGTAACCGAATGTCTACAACCGTACCAGGTTGCCTAGCCTGTAAATATCTGTTGTCGTACACCTGTTTTTATCTATTTAATAATCCTAAAATATAGTCTCGTTTAAGTGTTTCTATTTTCCAAAAATGTGTTTATACTGTTGATGATAGTATAAGTAAATAAATTCAAACTGTAACCGCAATTAATCGAAAGTTTTTCAACTAAACTGCATTGAAAACAACGGTTCTCGTCCGATCACTGAAGTTAAACAAGTTGTTGTTCAAAGACATGTTTGTTGTTGTATGTTGCTGCTGTGGTGACGGTACAAACGTCACTGTACTACGCGGGCGTCCACTTGTGTGCGCGTTTGATTCTTAGCAACAACGCGGCCTGAATCTTTTGTACATGCCGCTATTGTGTTATGCTTCTTTGTACAGTGTTATTGTTTCCTTTATATTATCTTTTTAAGAACCTCAGTATAACTTTGTAAATTATACTAAACAAAGTTGAATTTACCTTTCAAGTATGTGTTTCTTCAACAGAAGTGGGTGTAAATACCAACGTCATGGTTTCAGCAGCTGCTAATTTCAATCCTAGAAAATGTTCTATAATAAATGAACAAAACTATTAGATTATAGGATATATATATTTATAGAGATTTTGACAGTGAATATAAGATGTATATATACTTGAACCGCAAGTAACCGAACGTCTACAACCATACCACGTTGAAAACACCGGTTCTCGTCCGAACACCGTAGTTAAACAACGTCGGGCCTGGTTAGTACTTGGATGGGAGACCGCCTGGGAATACCTGGTGTCGTAGACCTATGTTTAACTTTTTTAAATTATACAAAACAATGTTTATTTTACCTTTCAATTATGTTTTTTGACAGTAACTATAAGATCTTTCTCAGTTATAATCTTGAACCGCAAGGAACCGAATGTCTACAACCATACCACGTTGAAAACACCGGTTCTCGTCCGAACACCGCAGTTAAACAACGTCGGGCCTGGTTAGTACTTGGATGGGAGACCGCCTGGGAATACCTGGTGTCGTAGACCTATGTTTAACTTTTTTAAATTATACTAAATAAAGTTTATTTTACCTTTCAATTATATTTTTATGACAGTAACTATAAGATCTTTCTAAGTTATAATCTTGAACCGCAAGTAACCGAATGTCTACAACCGTACCAGGTTGCCTAGCCTGTGAATATCTGTTGTCGTACACCTGTTTTTATCTTTTTAATAATCCTAAAATATAGTCTCGTTTAAGTGTTTCTATTTTCCAAAAATGTGTTTATACTGTTGATGATAGTATAAGTAAATAAATTCAAACTGTAACCGCAATTAATCGAAAGTTTTTCAACTAAACTGCATTGAAAACAACGGTTCTCGTCCGATCACTGAAGTTAAACAAGTTGTTGTTCAAAGACATGTTTGTTGTTGTATGTTGCTGCTGTGGTGACGGTACAAACGTCACTGTACTACGCGGGCGTCCACTTGTGTGCGCGTTTGATTCTTAGCAACAACGCGGCCTGAATCTTTTGTACATGCCGCTATTGTGTTATGCTTCTTTGTACAGTGTTATTGTTTCCTTTATATTATCTTTTTAAGAACCTCAGTATAACTTTGTAAATTATACTAAACAAAGTTGAATTTACCTTTCAAGTATGTGTTTCTTCAACAGAAGTGGGTGTAAATACCAACGTCATGGTTTCAGCAGCTGCTAATTTCAATCCTAGAAAATGTTCTATAATAAATGAACAAAACTATTAGATTATAGGATATATATATTTATAGAGATTTTGACAGTGAATATAAGATGTATATATACTTGAACCGCAAGTAACCGAACGTCTACAACCATACCACGTTGAAAACACCGGTTCTCGTCCGAACACCGCAGTTAAACAACGTCGGGCCTGGTTAGTACTTGGATGGGAGACCGCCTGGGAATACCTGGTGTCGTAGACCTATGTTTAACTTTTTTAAATTATACTAAACAATGTTTATTTTACCTTTCAATTATGTTTTTTGACAGTAACTATAAGATCTTTCTCAGTTATAATCTTGAACCGCAAGGAACCGAATGTCTACAACCATACCACGTTGAAAACACCGGTTCTCGTCCGAACACCGCAGTTAAACAACGTCGGGCCTGGTTAGTACTTGGATGGGAGACCGCCTGGGAATACCTGGTGTCGTAGACCTATGTTTAACTTTTTTAAATTATACTAAATAAAGTTTATTTTACCTTTCAATTATATTTTTATGACAGTAACTATAAGATCTTTCTAAGTTATAATCTTGAACCGCAAGTAACCGAATGTCTACAACCGTACCAGGTTGCCTAGCCTGTGAATATCTGTTGTCGTACACCTGTTTTTATCTTTTTAATAATCCTAAAATATAGTCTCGTTTAAGTGTTTCTATTTTCCAAAAATGTGTTTATACTGTTGATGATAGTATAAGTAAATAAATTCAAACTGTAACCGCAATTAATCGAAAGTTTTTCAACTAAACTGCATTGAAAACAACGGTTCTCGTCCGATCACTGAAGTTAAACAAGTTGTTGTTCAAAGACATGTTTGTTGTTGTATGTTGCTGCTGTGGTGACGGTACAAACGTCACTGTACTACGCGGGCGTCCACTTGTGTGCGCGTTTGATTCTTAGCAACAACGCGGCCTGAATCTTTTGTACATGCCGCTATTGTGTTATGCTTCTTTGTACAGTGTTATTGTTTCCTTTATATTATCTTTTTAAGAACCTCAGTATAACTTTTTAAATTATACTAAACAAAGTTGAATTTACCTTTCAAGTATGTGTTTCTTCAACAGAAGTGGGTGTAAATACCAACGTCATGGTTTCAGCAGCTGCTAATTTCAATCCTAGAAAATGTTCTATAATAAATGAACAAAACTATTAGGTTATAGGATATATATGTTTATAGAGATTTTGACAGTGAATATAAGATGTATATATACTTGAACCGCAAGTAACCGAACGTCTACAACCATACCACGTTGAAAACACCGGTTCTCGTCCGAACACCGCAGTTAAACAACGTCGGGCCTGGTTAGTACTTGGATGGGAGACCGCCTGGGAATACCTGGTGTCGTAGACCTATGTTTAACTTTTTTAAATTATACTAAACAATGTTTATTTTACCTTTCAATTATGTTTTTTGACAGTAACTATAAGATCTTTCTAAGTTATAATCTTGAACCGCAAGTAACCGAACGTCTACAACCATACCACGTTGAAAACACCGGTTCTCCTCCGAACACCACAGTTAAACAACGTCGGGCCTGGTTAGTACTTGGATGGGAGAACACCAGGGAATACCTGGTGTCGTAGACCTATGTTTAACTTTTTTAAATTATACTAAACAATGTTTATTTTACCTTTCAATTATGTTTTTTGACAGTAACTATAAGATCTTTCTAAGTTATAATCTTGAACCGCAAGTAAACGAACGTCAACAACCATACCACGTTGAAAACACCGGTTCTCGTCCGAACACCGCAGTTAAACAACGTCGGGCCTGGTTAGTACTTGGATGGGAGACCGCCTGGGAATACCTGGTGTCGTAGACCTATGTTTAACTTTTTTAAATTATACTAAACAATGTTTATTTTACCTTTCAATTATGTTTTTTGACAGTAACTATAAGATCTTTCTCAGTTATAATCTTGAACCGCAAGGAACCGAATGTCTACAACCATACCACGTTGAAAACACCGGTTCTCGTCCGAACACCGCAGTTAAACAACGTCGGGCCTGGTTAGTACTTGGATGGGAGACCGCCTGGGAATACCTGGTGTCGTAGACCTATGTTTAACTTTTTTAAATTATACTAAACAATGTTTATTTTACCTTTCAATTATGTTTTTTGACAGTAACTATAAGATCTTTCTCAGTTATAATCTTGAACCGCAAGGAACCGAATGTCTACAACCATACCACGTTGAAAACACCGGTTCTCGTCCGAACACCGCAGTTAAACAACGTCGGGCCTGGTTAGTACTTGGATGGGAGACCGCCTGGGAATACCTGGTGTCGTAGACCTATGTTTAACTTTTTTAAATTATACTAAATAAAGTTTATTTTACCTTTCAATTATATTTTTATGACAGTAACTATAAGATCTTTCTAAGTTATAATCTTGAACCGCAAGTAACCGAATGTCTACAACCGTACCAGGTTGCCTAGCCTGTAAATATCTGTTGTCGTACACCTGTTTTTATCTATTTAATAATCCTAAAATATAGTCTCGTTTAAGTGTTTCTATTTTCCAAAAATGTGTTTATACTGTTGATGATAGTATAAGTAAATAAATTCAAACTGTAACCGCAATTAATCGAAAGTTTTTCAACTAAACTGCATTGAAAACAACGGTTCTCGTCCGATCACTGAAGTTAAACAAGTTGTTGTTCAAAGACATGTTTGTTGTTGTATGTTGCTGCTGTGGTGACGGTACAAACGTCACTGTACTACGCGGGCGTCCACTTGTGTGCGCGTTTGATTCTTAGCAACAACGCGGCCTGAATCTTTTGTACATGCCGCTATTGTGTTATGCTTCTTTGTACAGTGTTATTGTTTCCTTTATATTATCTTTTTAAGAACCTCAGTATAACTTTGTAAATTATACTAAACAAAGTTGAATTTACCTTTCAAGTATGTGTTTCTTCAACAGAAGTGGGTGTAAATACCAACGTCATGGTTTCAGCAGCTGCTAATTTCAATCCTAGAAAATGTTCTATAATAAATGAACAAAACTATTAGATTATAGGATATATATATTTATAGAGATTTTGACAGTGAATATAAGATGTATATATACTTGAACCGCAAGTAACCGAACGTCTACAACCATACCACGTTGAAAACACCGGTTCTCGTCCGAACACCGCAGTTAAACAACGTCGGGCCTGGTTAGTACTTGGATGGGAGACCGCCTGGGAATACCTGGTGTCGTAGACCTATGTTTAACTTTTTTAAATTATACTAAACAATGTTTATTTTACCTTTCAATTATGTTTTTTGACAGTAACTATAAGATCTTTCTCAGTTATAATCTTGAACCGCAAGGAACCGAATGTCTACAACCATACCACGTTGAAAACACCGGTTCTCGTCCGAACACCGCAGTTAAACAACGTCGGGCCTGGTTAGTACTTGGATGGGAGACCGCCTGGGAATACCTGGTGTCGTAGACCTATGTTTAACTTTTTTAAATTATACTAAATAAAGTTTATTTTACCTTTCAATTATATTTTTATGACAGTAACTATAAGATCTTTCTAAGTTATAATCTTGAACCGCAAGTAACCGAATGTCTACAACCGTACCAGGTTGCCTAGCCTGTGAATATCTGTTGTCGTACACCTGTTTTTATCTTTTTAATAATCCTAAAATATAGTCTCGTTTAAGTGTTTCTATTTTCCAAAAATGTGTTTATACTGTTGATGATAGTATAAGTAAATAAATTCAAACTGTAACCGCAATTAATCGAAAGTTTTTCAACTAAACTGCATTGAAAACAACGGTTCTCGTCCGATCACTGAAGTTAAACAAGTTGTTGTTCAAAGACATGTTTGTTGTTGTATGTTGCTGCTGTGGTGACGGTACAAACGTCACTGTACTACGCGGGCGTCCACTTGTGTGCGCGTTTGATTCTTAGCAACAACGCGGCCTGAATCTTTTGTACATGCCGCTATTGTGTTATGCTTCTTTGTACAGTGTTATTGTTTCCTTTATATTATCTTTTTAAGAACCTCAGTATAACTTTGTAAATTATACTAAACAAAGTTGAATTTACCTTTCAAGTATGTGTTTCTTCAACAGAAGTGGGTGTAAATACCAACGTCATGGTTTCAGCAGCTGCTAATTTCAATCCTAGAAAATGTTCTATAATAAATGAACAAAACTATTAGATTATAGGATATATATATTTATAGAGATTTTGACAGTGAATATAAGATGTATATATACTTGAACCGCAAGTAACCGAACGTCTACAACCATACCACGTTGAAAACACCGGTTCTCGTCCGAACACCGCAGTTAAACAACGTCGGGCCTGGTTAGTACTTGGATGGGAGACCGCCTGGGAATACCTGGTGTCGTAGACCTATGTTTAACTTTTTTAAATTATACTAAACAATGTTTATTTTACCTTTCAATTATGTTTTTTGACAGTAACTATAAGATCTTTCTCAGTTATAATCTTGAACCGCAAGGAACCGAATGTCTACAACCATACCACGTTGAAAACACCGGTTCTCGTCCGAACACCGCAGTTAAACAACGTCGGGCCTGGTTAGTACTTGGATGGGAGACCGCCTGGGAATACCTGGTGTCGTAGACCTATGTTTAACTTTTTTAAATTATACTAAATAAAGTTTATTTTACCTTTCAATTATATTTTTATGACAGTAACTATAAGATCTTTCTAAGTTATAATCTTGAACCGCAAGTAACCGAATGTCTACAACCGTACCAGGTTGCCTAGCCTGTGAATATCTGTTGTCGTACACCTGTTTTTATCTTTTTAATAATCCTAAAATATAGTCTCGTTTAAGTGTTTCTATTTTCCAAAAATGTGTTTATACTGTTGATGATAGTATAAGTAAATAAATTCAAACTGTAACCGCAATTAATCGAAAGTTTTTCAACTAAACTGCATTGAAAACAACGGTTCTCGTCCGATCACTGAAGTTAAACAAGTTGTTGTTCAAAGACATGTTTGTTGTTGTATGTTGCTGCTGTGGTGACGGTACAAACGTCACTGTACTACGCGGGCGTCCACTTGTGTGCGCGTTTGATTCTTAGCAACAACGCGGCCTGAATCTTTTGTACATGCCGCTATTGTGTTATGCTTCTTTGTACAGTGTTATTGTTTCCTTTATATTATCTTTTTAAGAACCTCAGTATAACTTTTTAAATTATACTAAACAAAGTTGAATTTACCTTTCAAGTATGTGTTTCTTCAACAGAAGTGGGTGTAAATACCAACGTCATGGTTTCAGCAGCTGCTAATTTCAATCCTAGAAAATGTTCTATAATAAATGAACAAAACTATTAGGTTATAGGATATATATGTTTATAGAGATTTTGACAGTGAATATAAGATGTATATATACTTGAACCGCAAGTAACCGAACGTCTACAACCATACCACGTTGAAAACACCGGTTCTCGTCCGAACACCGCAGTTAAACAACGTCGGGCCTGGTTAGTACTTGGATGGGAGACCGCCTGGGAATACCTGGTGTCGTAGACCTATGTTTAACTTTTTTAAATTATACTAAACAATGTTTATTTTACCTTTCAATTATGTTTTTTGACAGTAACTATAAGATCTTTCTAAGTTATAATCTTGAACCGCAAGTAACCGAACGTCTACAACCATACCACGTTGAAAACACCGGTTCTCCTCCGAACACCACAGTTAAACAACGTCGGGCCTGGTTAGTACTTGGATGGGAGACCGCCTGGGAATACCTGGTGTCGTAGACCTATGTTTAACTTTTTTAAATTATACTAAACAATGTTTATTTTACCTTTCAATTATGTTTTTTGACAGTAACTATAAGATCTTTCTCAGTTATAATCTTGAACCGCAAGTAACCGAATGTCTACAACCATACCACGTTGAAAACACCGGTTCTCGTCCGAACACCGCAGTTAAACAACGTCGGGCCTCGTTAGTACTTGGATGGGAGAACACCAGGGAATACCTGGTGTCGTAGACCTATGTTTAACTTTTTTAAATTATACTAAACAATGTTTATTTTACCTTTCAATTATGTTTTTTGACAGTAACTATAAGATCTTTCTAAGTTATAATCTTGAACCGCAAGTAAACGAACGTCAACAACCATACCACGTTGAAAACACCGGTTCTCGTCCGAACACCGCAGTTAAACAACGTCGGGCCTGGTTAGTACTTGGATGGGAGACCGCCTGGGAATACCTGGTGTCGTAGACCTATGTTTAACTTTTTTTAAATTATACTAAACAATGTTTATTTTACCTTTCAATTATGTTTTTATGACAGTAACTATAAGATCTTTCTAAGTTATAATCTTGAACCGCAAGTAACCGAACGTCTACAACCATACCACGTTGAAAACACCGGTTCTCGTCCGAACACCGCAGTTAAACAACGTCGGGCCTGGTTAGTACTTGGATGGGAGACCGCCTGGGAATACCTGGTGTCGTTGACCTATGTTTAACTTTTTTAAATTATACTAAATAAAGTTTATTTTACCTTTCAATTATATTTTCATGACAGTAACTATAAGATCTTTCTAAGTTATAATCTTGAACCGCAAGTAACCGAATGTCTACAACCGTACCAGGTTGCCTAGCCTGTGAATATCTGTTGTCGTACACCTGTTTTTATCTTTTTAATAATCCTAAAATATAGTCTCCTTTAAGTGTTTCGATTTTCCAAAAATGTGTTTATACTGTTGATGATAGTATAAGTAAATAAATTCAAACTGTAACCGCAATTAATCGAAAGTTTTTCAACTAAACTGCATTGAAAACAACGGTTCTCGTCCGATCACTGAAGTTAAACAAGTTGTTGTTCAAAGACATGTTTGTTGTTGTATGTTGCTGCTGTGGTGACGGTACAAACGTCACTGTACTACGCGGGCGTCCACTTGTGTGCGCGTTTGATTCTTAGCAACAACGCGGCCTGAATCTTTTGTACATGCCGCTATTGTGTTATGCTTCTTTGTACAGTGTTATTGTTTCCTTTATATTATCTTTTTAAGAACCTCAGTATAACTTTTTAAATTATACTAAACAAAGTTGAATTTACCTTTCAAGTATGTGTTTCTTCAACAGAAGTGGGTGTAAATACCAACGTCATGGTTTCAGCAGCTGCTAATTTCAATCCTAGAAAATGTTCTATAATAAATGAACAAAACTATTAGGTTATAGGATATATATGTTTATAGAGATTTTGACAGTGAATATAAGATGTATATATACTTGAACCGCAAGTAACCGAACGTCTACAACCATACCACGTTGAAAACACCGGTTCTCGTCCGAACACCGCAGTTAAACAACGTCGGGCCTGGTTAGTACTTGGATGGGAGACCGCCTGGGAATACCTGGTGTCGTAGACCTATGTTTAACTTTTTTAAATTATACTAAACAATGTTTATTTTACCTTTCAATTATGTTTTTTGACAGTAACTATAAGATCTTTCTAAGTTATAATCTTGAACCGCAAGTAACCGAACGTCTACAACCATACCACGTTGAAAACACCGGTTCTCCTCCGAACACCACAGTTAAACAACGTCGGGCCTGGTTAGTACTTGGATGGGAGACCGCCTGGGAATACCTGGTGTCGTAGACCTATGTTTAACTTTTTTAAATTATACTAAACAATGTTTATTTTACCTTTCAATTATGTTTTTTGACAGTAACTATAAGATCTTTCTCAGTTATAATCTTGAACCGCAAGTAACCGAATGTCTACAACCATACCACGTTGAAAACACCGGTTCTCGTCCGAACACCGCAGTTAAACAACGTCGGGCCTCGTTAGTACTTGGATGGGAGAACACCAGGGAATACCTGGTGTCGTAGACCTATGTTTAACTTTTTTAAATTATACTAAACAATGTTTATTTTACCTTTCAATTATGTTTTTTGACAGTAACTATAAGATCTTTCTAAGTTATAATCTTGAACCGCAAGTAAACGAACGTCAACAACCTTACCACGTTGAAAACACCGGTTCTCGTCCGAACACCGCAGTTAAACAACGTCGGGCCTGGTTAGTACTTGGATGGGAGACCGCCTGGGAATACCTGGTGTCGTAGACCTATGTTTAACTTTTTTTAAATTATACTAAACAATGTTTATTTTACCTTTCAATTATGTTTTTATGACAGTAACTATAAGATCTTTCTAAGTTATAATCTTGAACCGCAAGTAACCGAACGTCTACAACCATACCACGTTGAAAACACCGGTTCTCGTCCGAACACCGCAGTTAAACAACGTCGGGCCTGGTTAGTACTTGGATGGGAGACCGCCTGGGAATACCTGGTGTCGTTGACCTATGTTTAACTTTTTTAAATTATACTAAATAAAGTTTATTTTACCTTTCAATTATAATTTCATGACAGTAACTATAAGATCTTTCTAAGTTATAATCTTGAACCGCAAGTAACCGAATGTCTACAACCGTACCAGGTTGCCTAGCCTGTGAATATCTGTTGTCGTACACCTGTTTTTATCTTTTTAATAATCCTAAAATATAGTCTCCTTTAAGTGTTTCGATTTTCCAAAAATGTGTTTATACTGTTGATGATAGTATAAGTAAATAAATTCAAACTGTAACCGCAATTAATCGAAAGTTTTTCAACTAAACTGCATTGAAAACAACGGTTCTCGTCCGATCACTGAAGTTAAACAAGTTGTTGTTCAAAGACATGTTTGTTGTTGTATGTTGCTGCTGTGGTGACGGTACAAACGTCACTGTACTACGCGGGCGTCCACTTGTGTGCGCGTTTGATTCTTAGCAACAACGCGGCCTGAATCTTTTGTACATGCCGCTATTGTGTTATGCTTCTTTGTACAGTGTTATTGTTTCCTTTATATTATCTTTTTAAGAACCTCAGTATAACTTTTTAAATTATACTAAACAAAGTTGAATTTACCTTTCAAGTATGTGTTTCTTCAACAGAAGTGGGTGTAAATACCAACGTCATGGTTTCAGCAGCTGCTAATTTCAATCCTAGAAAATGTTCTATAATAAATGAACAAAACTATTAGGTTATAGGATATATATGTTTATAGAGATTTTGACAGTGAATATAAGATGTATATATACTTGAACCGCAAGTAACCGAACGTCTACAACCATACCACGTTGAAAACACCGGTTCTCGTCCGAACACCGCAGTTAAACAACGTCGGGCCTGGTTAGTACTTGGATGGGAGACCGCCTGGGAATACCTGGTGTCGTAGACCTATGTTTAACTTTTTTAAATTATACTAAACAATGTTTATTTTACCTTTCAATTATGTTTTTTGACAGTAACTATAAGATCTTTCTAAGTTATAATCTTGAACCGCAAGTAACCGAACGTCTACAACCATACCACGTTGAAAACAACGGTTCTCGTCCGATCACTGAAGTTAAACAAGTTGTTGTTCAAAGACATGTTTGTTGTTGTATGTTGCTGCTGTGGTGACGGTACCAACGTCACTGTACTACGCGGGCGTCCACTTGTGTGCGCGTTTGATTCTTAGCAACAAAGCGGCCTGAATCTTTTGTACATGCCGCTAATGTGTTATGCTTCATTGTACAGTGTTATTGTTTCCTTTATATTATCTTTTTAAGAACCTCAGAATAACTTTTTAAATTATACTAAACAAAGTTGAATTTACCTTTCAAGTATGTGTTTCTTCAACAGAAGTGGGTGTAAATATCAACGTCATGGTTTCAGCAGCTGCTAATTTCAATCCTAGAAAATGTTCTATAATAAATGAACAAAAGTATTAGGTTATAGGATATATGTGTTTATAGAGATTTTGAGAGTGAATATAAGATTTATATATACTTTGAACCGCAAGTAAACGAACGTCTACAACCATACCATGTTGAAAACACCGGTTCTCGTCCGAACACCGCAGTTAAACAACGTCGGGCCTGGTTAGTACTTGGATGGGAGACCGCCTGGGAATACCTGGTGTCGTAGACCTATGTTTAACTTTTTTAAATTATACTAAACAATGTTTATTTTACCTTTCAATTATGTTTTTATGACAGTAACTATAAGATCTTTCTCAGTTATAATCTTGAACCGCAAGTAACCGAATGTCTACAACCATACCACGTTGAAAACACCGGTTCTCGTCCGAACACCGCAGTTAAACAACGTCGGGCCTGGTTAGTACTTGGATGGAAGACCGCCTGGGAATACCTGGTGTCGTAGACCTATGTTTAACTTTTTTAAATTATACTAAACAATGTTTATTTTACCTTTCAATTATGTTTTTTGACAGTAACTATAAGATCTTTCTAAGTTATAATCTTGAACCGCAAGTAACCGAATGTCTACAACCGTACCAGGTTGCCTAGCCTGTGAATATCTGTTGTCGTACACCTGTTTTTATCTTTTTAATAATCCTAAAATATAGTCTCGTTTAAGTGTTTCTATTTTCCAAAAATGTGTTTATACTGTTGATGATAGTATAAGTAAATAAATTCAAACTGTAACCGCAATTAATCGAAAGTTTTTCAACTAAACTGCATTGAAAACAACGGTTCTCGTCCGATCACTGAAGTTAAACAAGTTGTTGTTCAAAGACATGTTTGTTGTTGTATGTTGCTGCTGTGGTGACAGTACAAACGTCACTGTACTACGCGGGCGTCCACTTGTGTGCGCGTTTGATTCTTAGCAACAACGCGGCCTGAATCTTTTGTACATGCCGCTATTGTGTTATGCTTCTTTGTACAGTGTTATTGTTTCCTTTATATTATCTTTTTAAGAACCTCAGTATAACTTTTTAAATTATACTAAACAAAGTTGAATTTACCTTTCAAGTATGTGTTTCTTCAACAGAAGTGGGTGTAAATACCAACGTCATGGTTTCAGCAGCTGCTAATTTCAATCCTAGAAAATGTTCTATAATAAATGAACAAAACTATTAGGTTATAGGATATATATGTTTATAGAGATTTTGACAGTGAATATAAGATGTATATATACTTGAACCGCAAGTAACCGAGCGTCTACAACCATACCACGTTGAAAACACCGGTTCTCGTCCGAACACCGCAGTTAAACAACGTCGGGCCTGGTTAGTACTTGGATGGGAGACCGCCTGGGAATACCTGGTGTCGTAGACCTATGTTTAACTTTTTTAAATTATACTAAACAATGTTTATTTTACCTTTCAATTATGTTTTTTGACAGTAACTATAAGATCTTTCTAAGTTATAATCTTGAACCGACAGTAACCGAACGTCTACAACCATACCACGTTGAAAACACCGGTTCTCCTCCGAACACCGCAGTTAAACAACGTCGGGCCTGGTTAGTACTTGGATGGGAGACCGCCTGGGAATACCTGGTGCCGTAGACCTATGTTTAACTTTTTTAAATTATACTAAACAATGTTTATTTTACCTTTCAATTATGTTTTTGGACAGTAACTATAAGATCTTTCTCAGTTATAATCTTGAACCGCAAGTAACCGAATGTCTACAACCATACCACGTTGAAAACACCGGTTCTCGTCCGAACACCGCAGTTAAACAACGTCGGGCCTCGTTAGTACTTGGATGGGAGAACACCAGGGAATACCTGGTGTCGTAGACCTATGTTTAACTTTTTTAAATTATACTAAACAATGTTTATTTTACCTTTCAATTATGTTTTTTGACAGTAACTATAAGATCTTTCTAAGTTATAATCTTGAACCGCAAGTAACAGAACGTCTACAACCATACCACGTTGAAAACACCGGTTCTCCTCCGAACACCGCAGTTAAACAACGTCGGGCTTGGTTAGTACTTGGATGGGAGACCGCCTGGGAATACCTGGAGTCGTAGACCTATGTTTAACTTTTTTAAATTATACTAAACAAAGTTTATTTTACCTTTCAATTATGTTTTTATGACAGTAACTATAAGATCTTTCTCAGTTATAATCTTGAACCGCAAGTAAACGAACGTCTACAACCATACCACGTTGAAAACACCGGTTCTCGTCCGAACACCGCAGTTAAACAACGTCGGGCCTGGTTAGTACTTGGATGGGAGACCGCCTGGGAATACCTGGTGTCGTAGACCTATGTTTAACTTTTTTAAATTATACTAAATAAAGTTTATTTTACCTTTCAATTATATTTTCATGACAGTAACTATAAGATCTTTCTAAGTTATAATCTTGAACCGCAAGTAACCGAATGTCTACAACCGTACCAGGTTGCCTAGCCTGTGAATATCTGTTGTCGTACACCTGTTTTTATCTTTTTAATAATCCTAAAATATAGTCTCCTTTAAGTGTTTCGATTTTCCAAAAATGTGTTTATACTGTTGATGATAGTATAAGTAAATAAATTCAAACTGTAACCGCAATTAATCGAAAGTTTTTCAACTAAACTGCATTGAAAACAACGGTTCTCGTCCGATCACTGAAGTTAAACAAGTTGTTGTTCAAAGACATGTTTGTTGTTGTATGTTGCTGCTGTGGTGACGGTACAAACGTCACTGTACTACGCGGGCGTCCACTTGTGTGCGCGTTTGATTCTTAGCAACAAAGCGGCCTGAATCTTTTGTACATGCCGCTAATGTGTTATGCTTCATTGTACAGTGTTATTGTTTCCTTTATATTATCTTTTTAAGAACCTCAGTATAACTTTTTAAATTATACTAAACAAAGTTGAATTTACCTTTCAAGTATGTGTTTCTTCAACAGAAGTGGGTGTAAATATCAACGTCATGGTTTCAGCAGCTGCTAATTTCAATCCTAGAAAATGTTCTATAATAAATGAACAAAAGTATTAGGTTATAGGATATATGTGTTTATAGAGATTTTGACAGTGAATATAAGATTTATATATACTTTGAACCGCAAGTAACCGAACGTCTACAACCATACCACGTTGAAAACACCGGTTCTCGTCCAAACACCGCAGTTAAACAACGTCGGGCCTGGTTAGTACTTGGATGGGAGACCGCCTGGGAATACCTGGTGTCGTAGACCTATGTTTAACTTTTTTAAATTATACTAAACAATGTTTATTTTACCTTTCAATTATGTTTTTATGACAGTAACTATAAGATCTTTCTAAGTTATAATCTTGAACCGAAAGTAACCGAACGTCTACAACCATACCACGTTGAAAACACCGGTTCTCGTCCGAACACCGCAGTTAAACAACGTCGGGCCTGGTTAGTACTTGGATGGGAGACCGCCTGGGAATACCTGGTGTCGTAGACCTATGTTTAACTTTTTTAAATTATACTAAATAAAGTTTATTTTACCTTTCAATTATATTTTCAAGACAGTAACTATAAGATCTTTCTAAGTTCTAATCTTGAACCGCAAGTAACCGAATGTCTACAACCGTACCAGGTTGCCTAGCCTGTGAATATCTGTTGTCGTACACCTGTTTTTATCTTTTTAATAATCCTAAAATATAGTCTCCTTTAAGTGTTTCGATTTTCCAAAAATGTGTTTATACTGTTGATGATAGTATAAGTAAATAAATTCAAACTTTAACCGCAATTAATCGAAAGTTTTTCAACTAAACTGCATTGAAAACAACGGTTCTCGTCCGATCACTGAAGTTAAACAAGTTGTTGTTCAAAGACATGTTTGTTGTTGTATGTTGCTGCTGTGGTGACGGTACAAACGTCACTGTACTACGCGGGCGTCCACTTGTGTGCGCGTTTGATTCTTAGCAACAAAGCGGCCTGAATCTTTTGTACATGCCGCTAATGTGTTATGCTTCATTGTACAGTGTTATTGTTTCCTTTATATTATCTTTTTAAGAACCTCAGTATAACTTTTTAAATTATACTAAACAAAGTTGAATTTACCTTTCAAGTATGTGTTTCTTAAACAGAAGTGGGTGTAAATACCAACGTCATGGTTTCAGCAGCTGCTAATTTCAATCCTAGAAAATGTTCTATAATAAATGAACAAAACTATTAGGTTATAGGATATATATGTTTATAGAGATTTTGACAGTGAATATAAGATGTATATATACTTGAACCGCAAGTAACCGAGCGTCTACAACCATACCACGTTGAAAACACCGGTTCTCGTCCGAACACCGCAGTTAAACAACGTCGGGCCTGGTTAGTACTTGGATGGGAGACCGCCTGGGAATACCTGGTGTCGTAGACCTATGTTTAACTTTTTTAAATTATACTAAACAATGTTTATTTTACCTTTCAATTATGTTTTTTGACAGTAACTATAAGATCTTTCTAAGTTATAATCTTGAACCGACAGTAACCGAACGTCTACAACCATACCACGTTGAAAACACCGGTTCTCCTCCGAACACCGCAGTTAAACAACGTCGGGCCTGGTTAGTACTTGGATGGGAGACCGCCTGGGAATACCTGGTGTCGTAGACCTATGTTTAACTTTTTTAAATTATACTAAACAATGTTTATTTTACCTTTCAATTATGTTTTTGGACAGTAACTATAAGATCTTTCTCAGTTATAATCTTGAACCGCAAGTAACCGAATGTCTACAACCATACCACGTTGAAAACACCGGTTCTCGTCCGAACACCGCAGTTAAACAACGTCGGGCCTCGTTAGTACTTGGATGGGAGAACACCTGGGAATACCTGGTGTCGTAGACCTATGTTTAACTTTTTTAAATTATACTAAACAATGTTTATTTTACCTTTCAATTATGTTTTTTGACAGTAACTATAAGATCTTTCTCAGTTATAATCTTGAACCGCAAGTAACCGAATGTCTACAACCATACCACGTTGAAAACACCGGTTCTCGTCCGAACACCGCAGTTAAACAACGTCGGGCCTGGTTAGTACTTGGATGGGAGACCGCCTGGGAATACCTGGTGTCGTAGACCTATGTTTAACTTTTTTAAATTATACTAAATAAAGTTTATTTTACCTTTCAATTATATTTTTATGACAGTAACTATAAAATCTTTCTAAGTTATAATCTTGAACCGCAAGTAACCGAACGTCTACAACCATACCACGTTGAAAACACCGGTTCTCCTCCGAACACCGCAGTTAAACAACGTCGGGCCTGGTTAGTACTTGGATGGGAGACCGCCTGGGAATACCTGGTGTCGTAGACCTATGTTTAACTTTTTTAAATTATACTAAATAAAGTTTATTTTACCTTTCAATTATATTTTTCAGACAGTAACTATAAGATCTTTCTAAGTTATAATCTTGAACCGCAAGTAACCGAATGTCTACAACCGTACCAGGTTGCCTAGCCTGTGAATATCTGTTGTCGTACACCTGTTTTTATCTTTTTAATAATCCTAAAATATAGTCTCGTTTAAGTGTTTCGATTTTCCAAAAATGTGTTTATACTGTTGATGATAGTATAAGTAAATAAATTCAAACTGTAACCGCAATTAATCGAAAGTTTTTCAACTAAACTGCATTGAAAACAACGGTTCTCGTCCGATCACTGAAGTTAAACAAGTTGTTGTTCAAAGACATGTTTGTTGTTGTATGTTGCTGCTGTGGTGACGGTACAAACGTCACTGTACTACGCGGGCGTCCACTTGTGTGCGCGTTTGATTCTTAGCAACAAAGCGGCCTGAATCTTTTGTACATGCCGCTAATGTGTTATGCTTCATTGTACAGTGTTATTGTTTCCTTTATATTATCTTTTTAAGAACCTCAGTATAACTTTTTAAATTATACTAAACAAAGTTGAATTTACCTTTCAAGTATGTGTTTCTTCAACAGAAGTGGGTGTAAATATCAACGTCATGGTTTCAGCAGCTGCTAATTTCAATCCTAGAAAATGTTCTATAATAAATGAACAAAAGTATTAGGTTATAAGTAACCGAACGTCTACAACCATACCATGTTGAAAACACCGGTTCTCGTCCGAACACCGCAGTTAAACAACGTCGGGCCTCGTTAGTACTTGGATGGGAGACCGCCTGGGAATACCTGGTGTCGTAGACCTACGTTTAACTTTTTTAAATTATACTAAACAATGTTTATTTTACCTTTCAATTATGTTTTTTGACAGTAACTATAAGATCTTTCTAAGTTATAATCTTGAACCGCAAGTAACCGAACGTCTACAACCATACCACGTTGAAAACACCGGTTCTCGTCCGAACACCGCAGTTAAACAACGTCGGGCCTGGTTAGTACTTGGATGGGAGACCGCCTGGGAATACCTGGTGTCGTAGACCTATGTTTAACTTTTTTAAATTATACTAAACAATGTTTATTTTACCTTTCAATTATGTTTTTTGACAGTAACTATAAGATCTTTCTCAGTTATAATCTTGAACCGCAAGTAACCGAATGTCTACAACCGTACCAGGTTGCCTAGCCTGTGAATATCTGTTGTCGTACACCTGTTTTTATCTTTTTAATAATCCTAAAATATAGTCTCGTTTAAGTGTTTCTATTTTCCAAAAATGTGTTTATACTGTTGATGATAGTATAAGTAAATAAATTCAAACTGTAACCGCAATTAATCGAAAGTTTTTCAACTAAACTGCATTGAAAACAACGGTTCTCGTCCGATCACTGAAGTTAAACAAGTTGTTGTTCAAAGACATGTTTGTTGTTGTATGTTGCTGCTGTGGTGACGGTACAAACGTCACTGTACTACGCGGGCGTCCACTTGTGTGCGCGTTTGATTCTTAGCAACAACGCGGCCTGAATCTTTTGTACATGCCGCTATTGTGTTATGCTTCTTTGTACAGTGTTATTGTTTCCTTTATATTATCTTTTTAAGAACCTCAGTATAACTTTTTAAATTATACTAAACAAAGTTGAATTTACCTTTCAAGTATGTGTTTCTTCAACAGAAGTGGGTGTAAATACCAACGTCATGGTTTCAGCAGCTGCTAATTTTAATCCTAGAAAATGTTCTATAATAAATGAACAAAACTATTAGGTTATAGGATATATATATTTATAGAGATTTTGACAGTGAATATAAGATGTATATATACTTGAACCGCAAGTAACCGAACGTCTACAACCATACCACGTTGAAAACACCGGTTCTCGTCCGAACACCGCAGTTAAACAACGTCGGGCCTGGTTAGTACTTGGATGGGAGACCGCCTGGGAATACCTGGTGTCGTAGACCTATGTTTAACTTTTTTAAATTATACTAAACAATGTTTATTTTACCTTTCAATTATGTTTTTTGACAGTAACTATAAGATCTTTCTCAGTTATAATCTTGAACCGCAAGGAACCGAATGTCTACAACCATACCACGTTGAAAACACCGGTTCTCGTCCGAACACCGCAGTTAAACAATGTCGGGCCTGGTTAGTACTTGGATGGGAGACCGCCTGGGAATACCTGGTGTCGTAGACCTATGTTTAACTTTTTTAAATTATACTAAATAAAGTTTATTTTACCTTTCAATTATATTTTTATGACAGTAACTATAAGATCTTTCTAAGTTATAATCTTGAACCGCAAGTAACCGAATGTCTACAACCGTACCAGGTTGCCTAGCCTGTGAATATCTGTTGTCGTACACCTGTTTTTATCTTTTTAATAATCCTAAAATATAGTCTCGTTTAAGTGTTTCGATTTTCCAAAAATGTGTTTATACTGTTGATGATAGTATAAGTAAATAAATTCAAACTGTAACCGCAATTAATCGAAAGTTTTTCAACTAAACTGCATTGAAAACAACTGTTCTCGTCCGATCACTGAAGTTAAACAAGTTGTTGTTCAAAGACATGTTTGTTGTTGTATGTTGCTGCTGTGGTGACGGTACAAACGTCACTGTACTACGCGGGCGTCCACTTGTGTGCGCGTTTGATTCTTAGCAACAAAGCGGCCTCAATCTTTTGTACATGCCGCTATTGTGTTATGCTTCTTTGTACAGTGTTATTATTTCCTTTATATTATCTTTTTAAGAACCTCAGTATAACTTTTTAAATTATACTAAACAAAGTTGAATTTACCTTTCAAGTATGTGTTTCTTCAACAGAAGTGGGTGTAAATACCAACGTCATGGTTTCAGCAGCTGCTAATTTCAATCCTAGAAAATGTTCTATAATAAATGAACAAAACTATTAGGTTATAGGATATATGTGTTTATAGAGATTTTGACAGTGAATATAAGATTTATATATACTTGAACCGCAAGTAACCGAACGTCTACAACCATACCATGTTGAAAACACCGGTTCTCGTCCGAACACCGCAGTTAAACAACGTCGGGCCTCGTTAGTACTTGGATGGGAGACCGCCTGGGAATACCTGGTGTCGTAGACCTATGTTTAACTTTTTTAAATTATACTAAACAAAGTTTATTTTACCTTTCAATTATGTTTTTATGACAGTAACTATAAGATCTTTCTAAGTTATAATCTTGAACCGCAAGTAACCGAACGTCTACAACCATACCACGTTGAAAACACCGGTTCTCCTCCGAACACCGCAGTTAAACAACGTCGGGCCTGGTTAGTACTTGGATGGGAGACCGCCTGGGAATACCTGGTGTCGTAGACCTATGTTTAACTTTTTTAAATTATACTAAACAATGTTTATTTTACCTTTCAATTATGTTTTTTGACAGTAACTATAAGATCTTTCTAAGTTATAATCTTGAACCGCAAGTAACCGAACGTCTACAACCATACCACGTTGAAAACACCGGTTCTCGTCCGAACACCGCAGTTAAACAACGTCGGGCCTGGTTAGTACTTGGATGGGAGACCGCCTGGGAATACCTGGTGTCGTAGACCTATGTTTAACTTTTTTAAATTATACTAAACAATGTTTATTTTACCTTTCAATTATGTTTTTTGACAGTAACTATAAGATCTTTCTCAGTTATAATCTTGAACCGCAAGGAACCGAATGTCTACAACCATACCACGTTGAAAACACCGGTTCTCGTCCGAACACCGCAGTTAAACAACGTCGGGCCTGGTTAGTACTTGGATGGGAGACCGCCTGGGAATACCTGGTGTCGTAGACCTATGTTTAACTTTTTTAAATTATACTAAATAAAGTTTATTTTACCTTTCAATTATATTTTTATGACAGTAACTATAAGATCTTTCTAAGTTATAATCTTGAACCGCAAGTAACCGAATGTCTACAACCGTACCAGGTTGCCTAGCCTGTGAATATCTGTTGTCGTACACCTGTTTTTATCTTTTTAATAATCCTAAAATATAGTCTCGTTTAAGTGTTTCGATTTTCCAAAAATGTGTTTATACTGTTGATGATAGTATAAGTAAATAAATTCAAACTGTAACCGCAATTAATCGAAAGTTTTTCAACTAAACTGCATTGAAAACAACTGTTCTCGTCCGATCACTGAAGTTAAACAAGTTGTTGTTCAAAGACATGTTTGTTGTTGTATGTTGCTGCTGTGGTGACGGTACAAACGTCACTGTACTACGCGGGCGTCCACTTGTGTGCGCGTTTGATTCTTAGCAACAAAGCGGCCTGAATCTTTTGTACATGCCGCTATTGTGTTATGCTTCTTTGTACAGTGTTATTATTTCCTTTATATTATCTTTTTAAGAACCTCAGTATAACTTTTTAAATTATACTAAACAAAGTTGAATTTACCTTTCAAGTATGTGTTTCTTCAACAGAAGTGGGTGTAAATACCAACGTCATGGTTTCAGCAGCTGCTAATTTCAATCCTAGAAAATGTTCTATAATAAATGAACAAAACTATTAGGTTATAGGATATATGTGTTTATAGAGATTTTGACAGTGAATATAAGATTTATATATACTTGAACCGCAAGTAACCGAACGTCTACAACCATACCATGTTGAAAACACCGGTTCTCGTCCGAACACCGCAGTTAAACAACGTCGGGCCTCGTTAGTACTTGGATGGGAGACCGCCTGGGAATACCTGGTGTCGTAGACCTATGTTTAACTTTTTTAAATTATACTAAACAAAGTTTATTTTACCTTTCAATTATGTTTTTATGACAGTAACTATAAGATCTTTCTAAGTTATAATCTTGAACCGCAAGTAACCGAACGTCTACAACCATACCACGTTGAAAACACCGGTTCTCCTCCGAACACCGCAGTTAAACAACGTCGGGCCTGGTTAGTACTTGGATGGGAGACCGCCTGGGAATACCTGGTGTCGTAGACCTATGTTTAACTTTTTTAAATTATACTAAACAATGTTTATTTTACCTTTCAATTATGTTTTTTGACAGTAACTATAAGATCTTTCTCAGTTATAATCTTGAACCGCAAGTAACCGAATGTCTACAACCATACCACGTTGAAAACACCGGTTCTCGTCCGAACACCGCAGTTAAACAACGTCGGGCCTGGTTAGTACTTGGATGGGAGACCGCCTGGGAATACCTGGTGTAGTAGACCTATGTTTAACTTTTTTAAATTATACTAAACAATGTTTATTTTACCTTTCAATTATGTTTTTATGACAGTAACTATAAGATCTTTCTAAGTTATAATCTTGAACCGCAAGTAACCGAACGTCTACAACCATACCACGTTGAAAACACCGGTTCTCGTCCGAACACCGCAGTTAAACAACGTCGGGCCTGGTTAGTACTTGGATGGGAGACCGCCTGGGAATACCTGGTGTCGTAGACCTATGTTTAACTTTTTTAAATTATACTAAATAAAGTTTATTTTACCTTTCAATTATATTTTCATGACAGTAACTATAAGATCTTTCTAAGTTATAATCTTGAACCGCAAGTAACCGAATGTCTACAACCGTACCAGGTTGCCTAGCCTGTGAATATCTGTTGTCGTACACCTGTTTTTATCTTTTTAATAATCCTAAAATATAGTCTCCTTTAAGTGTTTCGATTTTCCAAAAATGTGTTTATACTGTTGATGATAGTATAAGTAAATAAATTCAAACTGTAACCGCAATTAATCGAAAGTTTTTCAACTAAACTGCATTGAAAACAACGGTTCTCGTCCGATCACTGAAGTTAAACAAGTTGTTGTTCAAAGACATGTTTGTTGTTGTATGTTGCTGCTGTGGTGACGGTACAAACGTCACTGTACTACGCGGGCGTCCACTTGTGTGCGCGTTTGATTCTTAGCAACAAAGCGGCCTGAATCTTTTGTACATGCCGCTAATGTGTTATGCTTCATTGTACAGTGTTATTGTTTCCTTTATATTATCTTTTTAAGAACCTCAGTATAACTTTTTAAATTATACTAAACAAAGTTGAATTTACCTTTCAAGTATGTGTTTCTTCAACAGAAGTGGGTGTAAATATCAACGTCATGGTTTCAGCAGCTGCTAATTTCAATCCTAGAAAATGTTCTATAATAAATGAACAAAAGTATTAGGTTATAGGATATATGTGTTCATAGAGATTTTGACAGTGAATATAAGATTTATATATACTTTGAACCGCAAGTAACCGAACGTCTACAACCATACCACGTTGAAAACACCGGTTCTCGTCCAAACACCGCAGTTAAACAACGTCGGGCCTGGTTAGTACTTGGATGGGAGACCGCCTGGGAATACCTGGTGTCGTAGACCTATGTTTAACTTTTTTAAATTATACTAAACAATGTTTATTTTACCTTTCAATTATGTTTTTATGACAGTAACTATAAGATCTTTCTAAGTTATAATCTTGAACCGCAAGTAACCGAACGTCTACAACCATACCACGTTGAAAACACCGGTTCTCGTCCGAACACCGCAGTTAAACAACGTCGGGCCTGGTTAGTACTTGGATGGGAGACCGCCTGGGAATACCTGGTGTCGTAGACCTATGTTTAACTTTTTTAAATTATACTAAATAAAGTTTATTTTACCTTTCAATTATATTTTCAAGACAGTAACTATAAGATCTTTCTAAGTTCTAATCTTGAACCGTTGCCTAGCCTGTGAATATCTGTTGTCGTACACCATTTTTTATCTTTTTAATAATCCTAAAATATAGTCTCGTTTAAGTGTTTCTATTTTCCAAAAATGTTTTTATACTGTTGATGATAGTATAAGTAAATAAATTCAAACTGTAACCGCAATTATTTGAAAGTTTTTCAACTAAACTGCATTGAAAACAACGGTTCTCGTCCGATCACTGAAGTTAAACAAGTTGTTGTTCAAAGACATGTTTGTTGTTGTATGTTGCTGCTGTGGTGACGGTACAAACGTCACTGTACTACGCGGGCGTCCACTTGTGTGCGCGTTTGATTCTTAGCAACAACGCGGCCTGAATCTTTTGTACATGCCGCTATTGTGTTATGCTTCTTTGTACAGTGTTATTGTTTCCTTTATATTATCTTTTTAAGAACCTCAGTATAACTTTTTAAATTATACTAAACAAAGTTGAATTTACTTTTCAAGTATGTGTTTCTTCAACAGAAGTGGGTGTAAATACCAACGTCATGGTTTCAGCAGCTGCTAATTTCAATCCTAGAAAATGTTCTATAATAAATGAACAAAACTATTAGGTTATAGGATATATATATTTATAGAGATTTTGACAGTGAATATAAGATGTATATATACTTGAACCGCAAGTAACCGAACGTCTACAACCATACCACGTTTAAAACACCGGTTCTCGTCCGAACACCGCAGTTAAACAACGTCGGGCCTGGTTAGTACTTGGATGGGAGACCGCCTGGGAATACCTGGTGTCGTAGACCTATGTTTAACTTTTTTAAATTATACTAAACAATGTTTATTTTACCTTTCAATTATGTTTTTTGACAGTAACTATAAGATCTTTCTCAGTTATAATCTTGAACCGCAAGGAACCGAATGTCTACAACCATACCACGTTGAAAACACCGGTTCTCGTCCGAACACCGCAGTTAAACAACGTCGGGCCTGGTTAGTACTTGGATGGGAGACCGCCTGGGAATACCTGGTGTCGTAGACCTATGTTTAACTTTTTTAAATTATACTAAATAAAGTTTATTTTACCTTTCAATTATATTTTTATGATAGTAACTATAAGATCTTTCTAAGTTATAATCTTGAACCGCAAGTAACCGAATGTCTACAACCGTACCAGGTTGCCTAGCCTGTGAATATCTGTTGTCGTACACCTGTTTTTATCTTTTTAATAATCCTAAAATATAGTCTCGTTTAAGTGTTTCGATTTTCCAAAAATGTGTTTATACTGTTGATGATAGTATAAGTAAATAAATTCAAACTGTAACCGCAATTAATCGAAAGTTTTTCAACTAAACTGCATTGAAAACAACTGTTCTCGTCCGATCACTGAAGTTAAACAAGTTGTTGTTCAAAGACATGTTTGTTGTTGTATGTTGCTGCTGTGGTGACGGTACAAACGTCACTGTACTACGCGATCGTCCACTTGTGTGCGCGTTTGATTCATAGCAACAAAGCGGCCTGAATCTTTTGTACATGCCGCTATTGTGTTATGCTTCTTTGTACAGTGTTATTATTTCCTTTATATTATCTTTTTAAGAACCTCAGTATAACTTTTTAAATTATACTAAACAAAGTTGAATTTACCTTTCAAGTATGTGTTTCTTCAACAGAAGTGGGTGTAAATACCAACGTCATGGTTTCAGCAGCTGCTAATTTCAATCCTAGAAAATGTTCTATAATAAATGAACAAAACTATTAGGTTATAGGATATATGTGTTTATAGAGATTTTGACAGTGAATATAAGATTTATATATACTTGAACCGCAAGTAACCGAACGTCTACAACCATACCATGTTGAAAACACCGGTTCTCGTCCGAACACCGGAGTTAAACAACGTCGGGCCTCGTTAGTACTTGGATGGGAGACCGCCTGGGAATACCTGGTGTCGTAGACCTATGTTTAACTTTTTTAAATTATACTAAACAAAGTTTATTTTACCTTTCAATTATGTTTTTATGACAGTAACTATAAGATCTTTCTAAGTTATAATCTTGAACCGCAAGTAACCGAACGTCTACAACCATACCACGTTGAAAACACCGGTTCTCCTCCGAACACCGCAGTTAAACAACGTCGGGCCTGGTTAGTACTTGGATGGGAGACCGCCTGGGAATACCTGGTGTCGTAGACCTATGTTTAACTTTTTAAAATTATACTAAACAATGTTTATTTTACCTTTCAATTATGTTTTTTGACAGTAACTATAAGATCTTTCTCAGTTATAATCTTGAACCGCAAGTAACCGAATGTCTACAACCATACCACGTTGAAAACACCGGTTCTCGTCCGAACACCGCAGTTAAACAACGTCGGGCCTGGTTAGTACTTGGATGGGAGACCGCCTGGGAATACCTGGTGTCGTAGACCTATGTTTAACTTTTTTAAATTATACTAAACAATGTTTATTTTACCTTTCAATTATGTTTTTTGACAGTAACTATAAGATCTTTCTCAGTTATAATCTTGAACCGCAAGTAACCGAATGTCTACAACCGTACCAGGTTGCCTAGCCTGTGAATATCTGTTGTCGTACACCTGTTTTTATCTTTTTAATAATCCTAAAATATAGTCTCGTTTAAGTGTTTCTATTTTCCAAAAATGTGTTTATACTGTTGATGATAGTATAAGTAAATAAATTCAAACTGTAACCGCAATTAATCGAAAGTTTTTCAACTAAACTGCATTGAAAACAACGGTTCTCGTCCGATCACTGAAGTTAAACAAGTTGTTGTTCAAAGACATGTTTGTTGTTGTATGTTGCTGCTGTGGTGACGGTACAAACGTCACTGTACTACGCGGGCGTCCACTTGTGTGCGCGTTTGATTCTTAGCAACAACGCGGCCTGAATCTTTTGTACATGCCGCTATTGTGTTATGCTTCTTTGTACAGTGTTATTGTTTCCTTTATATTATCTTTTTAAGAACCTCAGTATAACTTTTTAAATTATACTAAAAAAAGTTGAATTTACCTTTCAAGTATGTGTTTCTTCAACAGAAGTGGGTGTAAATACCAACGTCATGGTTTCAGCAGCTGCTAATTTCAATCCTAGAAAATGTTCTATAATAAATGAACAAAACTATTAGGTTATAGGATATATATATTTATAGAGATTTTGACAGTGAATATAAGATGTATATATACTTGAACCGCAAGTAACCGAACGTCTACAACCATACCACGTTGAAAACACCGGTTCTCGTCCGAACACCGCAGTTAAACAACGTCGGGCCTGGTTAGTACTTGGATGGGAGACCGCCTGGGAATACCTGGTGTCGTAGACCTATGTTTAACTTTTTTAAATTATACTAAACAATGTTTATTTTACCTTTCAATTATGTTTTTTGACAGTAACTATAAGATCTTTCTCAGTTATAATCTTGAACCGCAAGGAACCGAATGTCTACAACCATACCACGTTGAAAACACCGGTTCTCGTCCGAACACCGCAGTTAAACAACGTCGGGCCTGGTTAGTACTTGGATGGGAGACCGCCTGGGAATACCTGGTGTCGTAGACCTATGTTTAACTTTTTTAAATTATACTAAATAAAGTTTATTTTACCTTTCAATTATATTTTTATGACAGTAACTATAAGATCTTTCTAAGTTATAATCTTGAACCGCAAGTAACCGAATGTCTACAACCGTACCAGGTTGCCTAGCCTGTGAATATCTGTTGTCGTACACCTGTTTTTATCTTTTTAATAATCCTAAAATATAGTCTCGTTTAAGTGTTTCGATTTTCCAAAAATGTGTTTATACTGTTGATGATAGTATAAGTAAATAAATTCAAACTGTAACCGCAATTAATCGAAAGTTTTTCAACTAAACTGCATTGAAAACAACTGTTCTCGTCCGATCACTGAAGTTAAACAAGTTGTTGTTCAAAGACATGTTTGTTGTTGTATGTTGCTGCTGTGGTGACGGTACAAACGTCACTGTACTACGCGGGCGTCCACTTGTGTGCGCGTTTGATTCTTAGCAACAAAGCGGCCTGAATCTTTTGTACATGCCGCTATTGTGTTATGCTTCTTTGTACAGTGTTATTGTTTCCTTTATATTATCTTTTTAAGAACCTCAGTATAACTTTTTAAATTATACTAAACAAAGTTGAATTTACCTTTCAAGTATGTGTTTCTTCAACAGAAGTGGGTGTAAATACCAACGTCATGGTTTCAGCAGCTGCTAATTTCAATCCTAGAAAATGTTCTATAATAAATGAACAAAACTATTAGGTTATAGGATATATGTGTTTATAGAGATTTTGACAGTGAATATAAGATTTATATATACTTGAACCGCAAGTAACCGAACGTCTACAACCATACCATGTTGAAAACACCGGTTCTCGTCCGAACACCGCAGTTAAACAACGTCGGGCCTCGTTAGTACTTGGATGGGAGACCGCCTGGGAATACCTGGTGTCGTAGACCTATGTTTAACTTTTTTAAATTATACTAAACAAAGTTTATTTTACCTTTCAATTATGTTTTTATGACAGTAACTATAAGATCTTTCTAAGTTATAATCTTGAACCGCAAGTAACCGAACGTCTACAACCATACCACGTTGAAAACACCGGTTCTCCTCCGAACACTGCAGTTAAACAACGTCGGGCCTGGTTAGTACTTGGATGGGAGACCGCCTGGGAATACCTGGTGTCGTAGACCTATGTTTAACTTTTTTAAATTATACTAAACAATGTTTATTTTACCTTTCAATTATGTTTTTATGACAGTAACTATAAGATCTTTCTAAGTTATAATCTTGAACCGCAAGTAACCGAACGTCTACAACCATACCACGTTGAAAACACCGGTTCTCCTCCGAACACCGCAGTTAAACAACGTCGGGCCTGGTTAGTACCTGGATGGGAGACCGCCTGGGAATACCTGGTGTCGTAGACCTATGTTTAACTTTTTTAAATTATACTAAACAATGTTTATTTTACCTTTCAATTATGTTTTTTGACAGTAACTATAAGATCTTTCTCAGTTATAATCTTGAACCGCAAGGAACCGAATGTCTACAACCATACCACGTTGAAAACACAGGTTCTCGTCCGAACACCGCAGTTAAACAACGTCGGGCCTGGTTAGTACTTGGATGGGAGACCGCCTGGGAATACCTGGTGTCGTAGACCTATGTTTAACTTTTTTAAATTATACTAAACAATGTTTATTTTACCTTTCAATTATGTTTTTTGACAGTAACTATAAGATCTTTCTCAGTTATAATCTTGAACCGCAAGTAACCGAATGTCTACAACCGTACCAGGTTGCCTAGCCTGTGAATATCTGTTGTCGTACACCTGTTTTTATCTTTTTAATAATCCTAAAATATAGTCTCGTTTAAGTGTTTCTATTTTCCAAAAATGTGTTTATACTGTTGATGATAGTATAAGTAAATAAATTCAAACTGTAACCGCAATTAATCGAAAGTTTTTCAACTAAACTGCATTGAAAACAACGGTTCTCGTCCGATCACTGAAGTTAAACAAGTTGTTGTTCAAAGACATGTTTGTTGTTGTATGTTGCTGCTGTGGTGACGGTACAAACGTCACTGTACTACGCGGGCGTCCACTTGTGTGCGCGTTTGATTCTTAGCAACAACGCGGCCTGAATCTTTTGTACATGCCGCTATTGTGTTATGCTTCTTTGTACAGTGTTATTGTTTCCTTTATATTATCTTTTTAAGAACCTCAGTATAACTTTTTAAATTATACTAAACAAAGTTGAATTTACCTTTCAAGTATGTGTTTCTTCAACAGAAGTGGGTGTAAATACCAACGTCATGGTTTCAGCAGCTGCTAATTTCAATCCTAGAAAATGTTCTATAATAAATGAACAAAACTATTAGATTATAGGATATATATATTTATAGAGATTTTGACAGTGAATATAAGATGTATATATACTTGAACCGCAAGTAACCGAACGTCTACAACCATACCACGTTGAAAACACCGGTTCTCGTCCGAACACCGCAGTTAAACAACGTCGGGCCTGGTTAGTACTTGGATGGGAGACCGCCTGGGAATACCTGGTGTCGTAGACCTATGTTTAACTTTTTTAAATTATACTAAACAATGTTTATTTTACCTTTCAATTATGTTTTTTGACAGTAACTATAAGATCTTTCTCAGTTATAATCTTGAACCGCAAGTAACCGAATGTCTACAACCATACCACGTTGAAAACACCGGTTCTCGTCCGAACACCGCAGTTAAACAACGTCGGGCCTGGTTAGTACTTGGATGGGAGACCGCCTGGGAATACCTGGTGTCGTAGACCTATGTTTAACTTTTTTAAATTATACTAAATAAAGTTTATTTTACCTTTCAATTATATTTTCAAGACAGTAACTATAAGATCTTTCTAAGTTCTAATCTTGAACCGCAAGTAACCGAATGTCTACAACCGTACCAGGTTGCCTAGCCTGTGAATATCTGTTGTCGTACACCTGTTTTTATCTTTTTAATAATCCTAAAATATAGTCTCCTTTAAGTGTTTCGATTTTCCAAAAATGTGTTTATACTGTTGATGATAGTATAAGTAAATAAATTCAAACTTTAACCGCAATTAATCGAAAGTTTTTCAACTAAACTGCATTGAAAACAACGGTTCTCGTCCGATCACTGAAGTTAAACAAGTTGTTGTTCAAAGACATGTTTGTTGTTGTATGTTGCTGCTGTGGTGACGGTACAAACGTCACTGTACTACGCGGGCGTCCACTTGTGTGCGCGTTTGATTCTTAGCAACAAAGCGGCCTGAATCTTTTGTACATGCCGCTAATGTGTTATGCTTCATTGTACAGTGTTATTGTTTCCTTTATATTATCTTTTTAAGAACCTCAGTATAACTTTTTAAATTATACTAAACAAAGTTGAATTTACCTTTCAAGTATGTGTTTCTTCAACAGAAGTGGGTGTAAATACCAACGTCATGGTTTCAGCAGCTGCTAATTTCAATCCTAGAAAATGTTCTATAATAAATGAACAAAACTATTAGGTTATAGGATATATATGTTTATAGAGATTTTGACAGTGAATATAAGATGTATATATACTTGAACCGCAAGTAACCGAACGTCTACAACCATACCACGTTGAAAACACCGGTTCTCGTCCGAACACCGCAGTTAAACAACGTCGGGCCTGGTTAGTACTTGGATGGGAGACCGCCTGGGAATACCTGGTGTCGTAGACCTATGTTTAACTTTTTTAAATTATACTAAACAATGTTTATTTTACCTTTCAATTATGTTTTTTGACAGTAACTATAAGATCTTTCTAAGTTATAATCTTGAACCGCAAGTAACCGAATGTCTACAACCATACCACGTTGAAAACACCGGTTCTCGTCCGAACACCGCAGTTAAACAACGTCGGGCCTGGTTAGTACTTGGATGGAAGACCGCCTGGGAATACCTGGTGTCGTAGACCTATGTTTAACTTTTTTAAATTATACTAAACAATGTTTATTTTACCTTTCAATTATGTTTTTTGACAGTAACTATAAGTTCTTTCTCAGTTATAATCTTGAACCGCAAGTAACCGAATGTCTACAACCGTACCAGGTTGCCTAGCCTGTGAATATCTGTTGTCGTACACCTGTTTTTATCTTTTTAATAATCCTAAAATATAGTCTCCTTTAAGTGTTTCGATTTTCCAAAAATGTGTTTATACTGTTGATGATAGTATAAGTAAATAAATTCAAACTTTAACCGCAATTAATCGAAAGTTTTTCAACTAAACTGCATTGAAAACAACGGTTCTCGTCCGATCACTGAAGTTAAACAAGTTGTTGTTCAAAGACATGTTTGTTGTTGTATGTTGCTGCTGTGGTGACGGTACAAACGTCACTGTACTACGCGGGCGTCCACTTGTGTGCGCGTTTGATTCTTAGCAACAAAGCGGCCTGAATCTTTTGTACATGCCGCTAATGTGTTATGCTTCATTGTACAGTGTTATTGTTTCCTTTATATTATCTTTTTAAGAACCTCAGTATAACTTTTTAAATTATACTAAACAAAGTTGAATTTACCTTTCAAGTATGTGTTTCTTCAACAGAAGTGGGTGTAAATACCAACGTCATGGTTTCAGCAGCTGCTAATTTCAATCCTAGAGAAAATGTTCTATAATAAATGAACAAAACTATTAGGTTATAGGATATATATGTTTATAGAGATTTTGACAGTGAATATAAGATGTATATATACTTGAACCGCAAGTAACCGAACGTCTACAACCATACCACGTTGAAAACACCGGTTCTCGTCCGAACACCGCAGTTAAACAACGTCGGGCCTGGTTAGTACTTGGATGGGAGACCGCCTGGGAATACCTGGTGTCGTAGACCTATGTTTAACTTTTTTAAATTATACTAAACAATGTTTATTTTACCTTTCAATTATGTTTTTTGACAGTAACTATAAAATCTTTCTCAGTTATAATCTTGAACCGCAAGTAACCGAACGTCTACAACCATACCATGTTGAAAACACCGGTTCTCGTCCGAACACCGCAGTTAAACAACGTCGGGCCTGGTTAGTACTTGGATGGGAGACCGCCTGGGAATACCTGGTGTCGTAGACCTATGTTTAACTTTTTTAAATTATACTAAACAAAGTTTATTTTACCTTTCAATTATGTTTTTATGACAGTAACTATAAGATCTTTCTAAGTTATAATCTTGAACCGCAAGTAACCGAACGTCTACAACCATACCACGTTGAAAACACCGGTTCTCCTCCGAACACCGCAGTTAAACAACGTCGGGCCTGGTTAGTACTTGGATGGGAGACCGCCTGGGAATACCTGGTGTCGTAGACCTATGTTTAACTTTTTAAAATTATACTAAACAATGTTTATTTTACCTTTCAATTATGTTTTTTGACAGTAACTATAAGATCTTTCTCAGTTATAATCTTGAACCGCAAGTAACCGAATGTCTACAACCATACCACGTTGAAAACACCGGTTCTCGTCCGAACACCGCAGTTAAACAACGTCGGGCCTGGTTAGTACTTGGATGGGAGACCGCCTGGGAATACCTGGTGTCGTAGACCTATGTTTAACTTTTTTAAATTATACTAAACAATGTTTATTTTACCTTTCAATTATGTTTTTTGACAGTAACTATAAGATCTTTCTCAGTTATAATCTTGAACCGCAAGTAACCGAATGTCTACAACCGTACCAGGTTGCCTAGCCTGTGAATATCTGTTGTCGTACACCTGTTTTTATCTTTTTAATAATCCTAAAATATAGTCTCGTTTAAGTGTTTCTATTTTCCAAAAATGTGTTTATACTGTTGATGATAGTATAAGTAAATAAATTCAAACTGTAACCGCAATTAATCGAAAGTTTTTCAACTAAACTGCATTGAAAACAACGGTTCTCGTCCGATCACTGAAGTTAAACAAGTTGTTGTTCAAAGACATGTTTGTTGTTGTATGTTGCTGCTGTGGTGACGGTACAAACGTCACTGTACTACGCGGGCGTCCACTTGTGTGCGCGTTTGATTCTTAGCAACAACGCGGCCTGAATCTTTTGTACATGCCGCTATTGTGTTATGCTTCTTTGTACAGTGTTATTGTTTCCTTTATATTATCTTTTTAAGAACCTCAGTATAACTTTTTAAATTATACTAAAAAAAGTTGAATTTACCTTTCAAGTATGTGTTTCTTCAACAGAAGTGGGTGTAAATACCAACGTCATGGTTTCAGCAGCTGCTAATTTCAATCCTAGAAAATGTTCTATAATAAATGAACAAAACTATTAGGTTATAGGATATATATATTTATAGAGATTTTGACAGTGAATATAAGATGTATATATACTTGAACCGCAAGTAACCGAACGTCTACAACCATACCACGTTGAAAACACCGGTTCTCGTCCGAACACCGCAGTTAAACAACGTCGGGCCTGGTTAGTACTTGGATGGGAGACCGCCTGGGAATACCTGGTGTCGTAGACCTATGTTTAACTTTTTTAAATTATACTAAACAATGTTTATTTTACCTTTCAATTATGTTTTTTGACAGTAACTATAAGATCTTTCTCAGTTATAATCTTGAACCGCAAGGAACCGAATGTCTACAACCATACCACGTTGAAAACACCGGTTCTCGTCCGAACACCGCAGTTAAACAACGTCGGGCCTGGTTAGTACTTGGATGGGAGACCGCCTGGGAATACCTGGTGGCGTAGACCTATGTTTAACTTTTTTAAATTATACTAAATAAAGTTTATTTTACCTTTCAATTATATTTTTATGACAGTAACTATAAGATCTTTCTAAGTTATAATCTTGAACCGCAAGTAACCGAATGTCTACAACCGTACCAGGTTGCCTAGCCTGTGAATATCTGTTGTCGTACACCTGTTTTTATCTTTTTAATAATCCTAAAATATAGTCTCGTTTAAGTGTTTCGATTTTCCAAAAATGTGTTTATACTGTTGATGATAGTATAAGTAAATAAATTCAAACTGTAACCGCAATTAATCGAAAGTTTTTCAACTAAACTGCATTGAAAACAACTGTTCTCGTCCGATCACTGAAGTTAAACAAGTTGTTGTTCAAAGACATGTTTGTTGTTGTATGTTGCTGCTGTGGTGACGGTACAAACGTCACTGTACTACGCGGGCGTCCACTTGTGTGCGCGTTTGATTCTTAGCAACAAAGCGGCCTGAATCTTTTGTACATGCCGCTATTGTGTTATGCTTCTTTGTACAGTGTTATTGTTTCCTTTATATTATCTTTTTAAGAACCTCAGTATAACTTTTTAAATTATACTAAACAAAGTTGAATTTACCTTTCAAGTATGTGTTTCTTAAACAGAAGTGGGTGTAAATACCAACGTCATGGTTTCAGCAGCTGCTAATTTCAATCCTAGAAAATGTTCTATAATAAATGAACAAAACTATTAGGTTATAGGATATATGTGTTTATAGAGATTTTGACAGTGAATATAAGATTTATATATACTTGAACCGCAAGTAACCGAACGTCTACAACCATACCATGTTGAAAACACCGGTTCTCGTCCGAACACCGCAGTTAAACAACGTCGGGCCTCGTTAGTACTTGGATGGGAGACCGCCTGGGAATACCTGGTGTCGTAGACCTATGTTTAACTTTTTTAAATTATACTAAACAAAGTTTATTTTACCTTTCAATTATGTTTTTATGACAGTAACTATAAGATCTTTCTAAGTTATAATCTTGAACCGCAAGTAACCGAACGTCTACAACCATACCACGTTGAAAACACCGGTTCTCCTCCGAACACTGCAGTTAAACAACGTCGGGCCTGGTTAGTACTTGGATGGGAGACCGCCTGGGAATACCTGGTGTCGTAGACCTATGTTTAACTTTTTTAAATTATACTAAACAATGTTTATTTTACCTTTCAATTATGTTTTTATGACAGTAACTATAAGATCTTTCTAAGTTATAATCTTGAACCGCAAGTAACCGAATGTCTACAACCGTACCAGGTTGCCTAGCCTGTGAATATCTGTTATCGTACACCTGTTTTTATCTTTTTAATAATCCTAAAATATAGTCTCCTTTAAGTGTTTCGATTTTCCAAAAATGTGTTTATACTGTTGATGATAGTATAAGTAAATAAATTCAAACTTTAACCGCAATTAATCGAAAGTTTTTCAACTAAACTGCATTGAAAACAACGGTTCTCGTCCGATCACTGAAGTTAAACAAGTTGTTGTTCAAAGACATGTTTGTTGTTGTATGTTGCTGCTGTGGTGACGGTACAAACGTCACTGTACTACGCGATCGTCCACTTGTGTGCGCGTTTGATTCTTAGCAACAAAGCGGCCTGAATCTTTTGTACATGCCGCTATTGTGTTATGCTTCTTTGTACAGTGTTATTATTTCCTTTATATTATCTTTTTAAGAACCTCAGTATAACTTTTTAAATTATACTAAACAAAGTTGAATTTACCTTTCAAGTATGTGTTTCTTCAACAGAAGTGGGTGTAAATACCAACGTCATGGTTTCAGCAGCTGCTAATTTCAATCCTAGAAAATGTTCTATAATAAATGAACAAAACTATTAGGTTATAGGATATATGTGTTTATAGAGATTTTGACAGTGAATATAAGATTTATATATACTTGAACCGCAAGTAACCAAACGTCTACAACCATACCATGTTGAAAACACCGGTTCTCGTCCGAACACCGGAGTTAAACAACGTCGGGCCTCGTTAGTACTTGGATGGGAGACCGCCTGGGAATACCTGGTGTCGTAGACCTATGTTTAACTTTTTTAAATTATACTAAACAAAGTTTATTTTACCTTTCAATTATGTTTTTATGACAGTAACTATAAGATCTTTCTAAGTTATAATCTTGAACCGCAAGTAACCGAACGTCTACAACCATACCACGTTGAAAACACCGGTTCTCCTCCGAACACCGCAGTTAAACAACGTCGGGCCTGGTTAGTACTTGGATGGGAGACCGCCTGGGAATACCTGGTGTCGTAGACCTATGTTTAACTTTTTTAAATTATACTAAACAATGTTTATTTTACCTTTCAATTATGTTTTTTGACAGTAACTATAAGATCTTTCTCAGTTATAATCTTGAACCGCAAGTAACCGAATGTCTACAACCATACCACGTTGAAAACACCGGTTCTCGTCCGAACACCGCAGTTAAACAACGTCGGGCCTGGTTAGTACTTGGATGGGAGACCGCCTGTGAATACCTGGTGTCGTAGACCTATGTTTAACTTTTTTAAATTATACTAAACAATGTTTATTTTACCTTTCAATTATGTTTTTTGACAGTAACTATAAGATCTTTCTCAGTTATAATCTTGAACCGCAAGTAACCGAATGTCTACAACCGTACCAGGTTGCCTAGCCTGTGAATATCTGTTGTCGTACACCTGTTTTTATCTTTTTAATAATCCTAAAATATAGTCTCGTTTAAGTGTTTCTATTTTCCAAAAATGTGTTTATACTGTTGATGATAGTATAAGTAAATAAATTCAAACTGTAACCGCAATTAATCGAAAGTTTTTCAACTAAACTGCATTGAAAACAACGGTTCTCGTCCGATCACTGAAGTTAAACAAGTTGTTGTTCAAAGACATGTTTGTTGTTGTATGTTGCTGCTGTGGTGACGGTACAAACGTCACTGTACTACGCGGGCGTCCACTTGTGTGCGCGTTTGATTCTTAGCAACAACGCGGCCTGAATCTTTTGTACATGCCGCTATTGTGTTATGCTTCTTTGTACAGTGTTATTGTTTCCTTTATATTATCTTTTTAAGAACCTCAGTATAACTTTTTAAATTATACTAAAAAAAGTTGAATTTACCTTTCAAGTATGTGTTTCTTCAACAGAAGTGGGTGTAAATACCAACGTCATGGTTTCAGCAGCTGCTAATTTCAATCCTAGAAAATGTTCTATAATAAATGAACAAAACTATTAGGTTATAGGATATATATATTTATAGAGATTTTGACAGTGAATATAAGATGTATATATACTTGAACCGCAAGTAACCGAACGTCTACAACCATACCACGTTGAAAACACCGGTTCTCGTCCGAACACCGCAGTTAAACAACGTCGGGCCTGGTTAGTACTTGGATGGGAGACCGCCTGGGAATACCTGGTGTCGTAGACCTATGTTTAACTTTTTTAAATTATACTAAACAATGTTTATTTTACCTTTCAATTATGTTTTTTGACAGTAACTATAAGATCTTTCTCAGTTATAATCTTGAACCGCAAGGAACCGAATGTCTACAACCATACCACGTTGAAAACACCGGTTCTCGTCCGAACACCGCAGTTAAACAACGTCGGGCCTGGTTAGTACTTGGATGGGAGACCGCCTGGGAATACCTGGTGTCGTAGACCTATGTTTAACTTTTTTAAATTATACTAAATAAAGTTTATTTTACCTTTCAATTATATTTTTATGACAGTAACTATAAGATCTTTCTAAGTTATAATCTTGAACCGCAAGTAACCGAATGTCTACAACCGTACCAGGTTGCCTAGCCTGTGAATATCTGTTGTCGTACACCTGTTTTTATCTTTTTAATAATCCTAAAATATAGTCTCGTTTAAGTGTTTCGATTTTCCAAAAATGTGTTTATACTGTTGATGATAGTATAAGTAAATAAATTCAAACTGTAACCGCAATTAATCGAAAGTTTTTCAACTAAACTGCATTGAAAACAACTGTTCTCGTCCGATCACTGAAGTTAAACAAGTTGTTGTTCAAAGACATGTTTGTTGTTGTATGTTGCTGCTGTGGTGACGGTACAAACGTCACTGTACTACGCGGGCGTCCACTTGTGTGCGCGTTTGATTCTTAGCAACAAAGCGGCCTGAATCTTTTGTACATGCCGCTATTGTGTTATGCTTCTTTGTACAGTGTTATTGTTTCCTTTATATTATCTTTTTAAGAACCTCAGTATAACTTTTTAAATTATACTAAACAAAGTTGAATTTACCTTTCAAGTATGTGTTTCTTCAACAGAAGTGGGTGTAAATACCAACGTCATGGTTTCAGCAGCTGCTAATTTCAATCCTAGAAAATGTTCTATAATAAATGAACAAAACTATTAGGTTATAGGATATATGTGTTTATAGAGATTTTGACAGTGAATATAAGATTTATATATACTTGAACCGCAAGTAACCGAACGTCTACAACCATACCATGTTGAAAACACCGGTTCTCGTCCGAACACCGCAGTTAAACAACGTCGGGCCTCGTTAGTACTTGGATGGGAGACCGCCTGGGAATACCTGGTGTCGTAGACCTATGTTTAACTTTTTTAAATTATACTAAACAAAGTTTATTTTACCTTTCAATTATGTTTTTATGACAGTAACTATAAGATCTTTCTAAGTTATAATCTTGAACCGCAAGTAACCGAACGTCTACAACCATACCACGTTGAAAACACCGGTTCTCCTCCGAACACTGCAGTTAAACAACGTCGGGCCTGGTTAGTACTTGGATGGGAGACCGCCTGGGAATACCTGGTGTCGTAGACCTATGTTTAACTTTTTTAAATTATACTAAACAATGTTTATTTTACCTTTCAATTATGTTTTTATGACAGTAACTATAAGATCTTTCTAAGTTATAATCTTGAACCGCAAGTAACCGAATGTCTACAACCGTACCAGGTTGCCTAGCCTGTGAATATCTGTTATCGTACACCTGTTTTTATCTTTTTAATAATCCTAAAATATAGTCTCCTTTAAGTGTTTCGATTTTCCAAAAATGTGTTTATACTGTTGATGATAGTATAAGTAAATAAATTCAAACTTTAACCGCAATTAATCGAAAGTTTTTCAACTAAACTGCATTGAAAACAACGGTTCTCGTCCGATCACTGAAGTTAAACAAGTTGTTGTTCAAAGACATGTTTGTTGTTGTATGTTGCTGCTGTGGTGACGGTACAAACGTCACTGTACTACGCGATCGTCCACTTGTGTGCGCGTTTGATTCTTAGCAACAAAGCGGCCTGAATCTTTTGTACATGCCGCTATTGTGTTATGCTTCTTTGTACAGTGTTATTATTTCCTTTATATTATCTTTTTAAGAACCTCAGTATAACTTTTTAAATTATACTAAACAAAGTTGAATTTACCTTTCAAGTATGTGTTTCTTCAACAGAAGTGGGTGTAAATACCAACGTCATGGTTTCAGCAGCTGCTAATTTCAATCCTAGAAAATGTTCTATAATAAATGAACAAAACTATTAGGTTATAGGATATATGTGTTTATAGAGATTTTGACAGTGAATATAAGATTTATATATACTTGAACCGCAAGTAACCGAACGTCTACAACCATACCATGTTGAAAACACCGGTTCTCGTCCGAACACCGGAGTTAAACAACGTCGGGCCTCGTTAGTACTTGGATGGGAGACCGCCTGGGAATACCTGGTGTCGTAGACCTATGTTTAACTTTTTTAAATTATACTAAACAAAGTTTATTTTACCTTTCAATTATGTTTTTATGACAGTAACTATAAGATCTTTCTAAGTTATAATCTTGAACCGCAAGTAACCGAACGTCTACAACCATACCACGTTGAAAACACCGGTTCTCCTCCGAACACCGCAGTTAAACAACGTCGGGCCTGGTTAGTACTTGGATGGGAGACCGCCTGGGAATACCTGGTGTCGTAGACCTATGTTTAACTTTTTTAAATTATACTAAACAATGTTTATTTTACCTTTCAATTATGTTTTTTGACAGTAACTATAAGATCTTTCTCAGTTATAATCTTGAACCGCAAGTAACCGAATGTCTACAACCATACCACGTTGAAAACACCGGTTCTCGTCCGAACACCGCAGTTAAACAACGTCGGGCCTGGTTAGTACTTGGATGGGAGACCGCCTGGGAATACCTGGTGTCGTAGACCTATGTTTAACTTTTTTAAATTATACTAAACAATGTTTATTTTACCTTTCAATTATGTTTTTTGACAGTAACTATAAGATCTTTCTCAGTTATAATCTTGAACCGCAAGTAACCGAATGTCTACAACCGTACCAGGTTGCCTAGCCTGTGAATATCTGTTGTCGTACACCTGTTTTTATCTTTTTAATAATCCTAAAATATAGTCTCGTTTAAGTGTTTCTATTTTCCAAAAATGTGTTTATACTGTTGATGATAGTATAAGTAAATAAATTCAAACTGTAACCGCAATTAATCGAAAGTTTTTCAACTAAACTGCATTGAAAACAACGGTTCTCGTCCGATCACTGAAGTTAAACAAGTTGTTGTTCAAAGACATGTTTGTTGTTGTATGTTGCTGCTGTGGTGACGGTACAAACGTCACTGTACTACGCGGGCGTCCACTTGTGTGCGCGTTTGATTCTTAGCAACAACGCGGCCTGAATCTTTTGTACATGCCGCTATTGTGTTATGCTTCTTTGTACAGTGTTATTGTTTTCTTTATATTATCTTTTTAAGAACCTCAGTATAACTTTTTAAATTATACTAAAAAAAGTTGAATTTACCTTTCAAGTATGTGTTTCTTCAACAGAAGTGGGTGTAAATACCAACGTCATGGTTTCAGCAGCTGCTAATTTCAATCCTAGAAAATGTTCTATAATAAATGAACAAAACTATTAGGTTATAGGATATATATATTTATAGAGATTTTGACAGTGAATATAAGATGTATATATACTTGAACCGCAAGTAACCGAACGTCTACAACCATACCACGTTGAAAACACCGGTTCTCGTCCGAACACCGCAGTTAAACAACGTCGGGCCTGGTTAGTACTTGGATGGGAGACCGCCTGGGAATACCTGGTGTCGTAGACCTATGTTTAACTTTTTTAAATTATACTAAACAATGTTTATTTTACCTTTCAATTATGTTTTTTGACAGTAACTATAAGATCTTTCTCAGTTATAATCTTGAACCGCAAGGAACCGAATGTCTACAACCATACCACGTTGAAAACACCGGTTCTCGTCCGAACACCGCAGTTAAACAACGTCGGGCCTGGTTAGTACTTGGATGGGAGACCGCCTGGGAATACCTGGTGTCGTAGACCTATGTTTAACTTTTTTAAATTATACTAAATAAAGTTTATTTTACCTTTCAATTATATTTTTATGACAGTAACTATAAGATCTTTCTAAGTTATAATCTTGAACCGCAAGTAACCGAATGTCTACAACCGTACCAGGTTGCCTAGCCTGTGAATATCTGTTGTCGTACACCTGTTTTTATCTTTTTAATAATCCTAAAATATAGTCTCGTTTAAGTGTTTCGATTTTCCAAAAATGTGTTTATACTGTTGATGATAGTATAAGTAAATAAATTCAAACTGTAACCGCAATTAATCGAAAGTTTTTCAACTAAACTGCATTGAAAACAACTGTTCTCGTCCGATCACTGAAGTTAAACAAGTTGTTGTTCAAAGACATGTTTGTTGTTGTATGTTGCTGCTGTGGTGACGGTACAAACGTCACTGTACTACGCGGGCGTCCACTTGTGTGCGCGTTTGATTCTTAGCAACAAAGCGGCCTGAATCTTTTGTACATGCCGCTATTGTGTTATGCTTCTTTGTACAGTGTTATTGTTTCCTTTATATTATCTTTTTAAGAACCTCAGTATAACTTTTTAAATTATACTAAACAAAGTTGAATTTACCTTTCAAGTATGTGTTTCTTCAACAGAAGTGGGTGTAAATACCAACGTCATGGTTTCAGCAGCTGCTAATTTCAATCCTAGAAAATGTTCTATAATAAATGAACAAAACTATTAGGTTATAGGATATATGTGTTTATAGAGATTTTGACAGTGAATATAAGATTTATATATACTTGAACCGCAAGTAACCGAACGTCTACAACCATACCATGTTGAAAACACCGGTTCTCGTCCGAACACCGCAGTTAAACAACGTCGGGCCTCGTTAGTACTTGGATGGGAGACCGCCTGGGAATACCTGGTGTCGTAGACCTATGTTTAACTTTTTTAAATTATACTAAACAAAGTTTATTTTACCTTTCAATTATGTTTTTATGACAGTAACTATAAGATCTTTCTAAGTTATAATCTTGAACCGCAAGTAACCGAACGTCTACAACCATACCACGTTGAAAACACCGGTTCTCCTCCGAACACTGCAGTTAAACAACGTCGGGCCTGGTTAGTACTTGGATGGGAGACCGCCTGGGAATACCTGGTGTCGTAGACCTATGTTTAACTTTTTTAAATTATACTAAACAATGTTTATTTTACCTTTCAATTATGTTTTTATGACAGTAACTATAAGATCTTTCTAAGTTATAATCTTGAACCGCAAGTAACCGAACGTCTACAACCATACCACGTTGAAAACACCGGTTCTCGTCCGAACACCGCAGTTAAACAACGTCGGGCCTGGTTAGTACTTGGATGGGAGACCGCCTGGGAATACCTGGTGTCGTAGACCTATGTTTAACTTTTTTAAATTATACTAAACAATGTTTATTTTACCTTTCAATTATGTTTTTTGACAGTAACTATAAGATCTTTCTCAGTTATAATCTTGAACCGCAAGTAACCGAATGTCTACAACCATACCACGTTGAAAACACCGGTTCTCGTCCGAACACCGCAGTTAAACAACGTCGGGCCTGGTTAGTACTTGGATGGGAGACCGCCTGGGAATACCTGGTGTCGTAGACCTATGTTTAACTTTTTTAAATTATACTAAATAAAGTTTATTTTACCTTTCAATTATATTTTCAAGACAGTAACTATAAGATCTTTCTAAGTTCTAATCTTGAACCGCAAGTAACCGAATGTCTACAACCGTACCAGGTTGCCTAGCCTGTGAATATCTGTTGTCGTACACCTGTTTTTATCTTTTTATTTATCCTAAAATATAGTCTCCTTTAAGTGTTTCGATTTTCCAAAAATGTGTTTATACTGTTGATGATAGTATAAGTAAATAAATTCAAACTTTAACCGCAATTAATCGAAAGTTTTTCAACTAAACTGCATTGAAAACAACGGTTCTCGTCCGATCACTGAAGTTAAACAAGTTGTTGTTCAAAGACATGTTTGTTGTTGTATGTTGCTGCTGTGGTGACGGTACAAACGTCACTGTACTACGCGGGCGTCCACTTGTGTGCGCGTTTGATTCTTAGCAACAAAGCGGCCTGAATCTTTTGTACATGCCGCTAATGTGTTATGCTTCATTGTACAGTGTTATTGTTTCCTTTATATTATCTTTTTAAGAACCTCAGTATAACTTTTTAAATTATACTAAACAAAGTTGAATTTACCTTTCAAGTATGTGTTTCTTCAACAGAAGTGGGTGTAAATACCAACGTCATGGTTTCAGCAGCTGCTAATTTCAATCCTAGAAAATGTTCTATAATAAATGAACAAAACTATTAGGTTATAGGATATATATGTTTATAGAGATTTTGACAGTGAATATAAGATGTATATATACTTGAACCGCAAGTAACCGAACGTCTACAACCATACCACGTTGAAAACACCGGTTCTCGTCCGAACACCGCAGTTAAACAACGTCGGGCCTGGTTAGTACTTGGATGGGAGACCGCCTGGGAATACCTGGTGTCGTAGACCTATGTTTAACTTTTTTAAATTATACTAAACAATGTTTATTTTACCTTTCAATTATGTTTTTTGACAGTAACTATAAGATCTTTCTAAGTTATAATCTTGAACCGCAAGTAACCGAATGTCTACAACCATACCACGTTGAAAACACCGGTTCTCGTCCGAACACCGCAGTTAAACAACGTCGGGCCTGGTTAGTACTTGGATGGAAGACCGCCTGGGAATACCTGGTGTCGTAGACCTATGTTTAACTTTTTTAAATTATACTAAACAATGTTTATTTTACCTTTCAATTATGTTTTTTGACAGTAACTATAAGTTCTTTCTCAGTTATAATCTTGAACCGCAAGTAACCGAATGTCTACAACCGTACCAGGTTGCCTAGCCTGTGAATATCTGTTGTCGTACACCTGTTTTTATCTTTTTAATAATCCTAAAATATAGTCTCCTTTAAGTGTTTCGATTTTCCAAAAATGTGTTTATACTGTTGATGATAGTATAAGTAAATAAATTCAAACTTTAACCGCAATTAATCGAAAGTTTTTCAACTAAACTGCATTGAAAACAACGGTTCTCGTCCGATCACTGAAGTTAAACAAGTTGTTGTTCAAAGACATGTTTGTTGTTGTATGTTGCTGCTGTGGTGACGGTACAAACGTCACTGTACTACGCGGGCGTCCACTTGTGTGCGCGTTTGATTCTTAGCAACAAAGCGGCCTGAATCTTTTGTACATGCCGCTAATGTGTTATGCTTCATTGTACAGTGTTATTGTTTCCTTTATATTATCTTTTTAAGAACCTCAGTATAACTTTTTAAATTATACTAAACAAAGTTGAATTTACCTTTCAAGTATGTGTTTCTTCAACAGAAGTGGGTGTAAATACCAACGTCATGGTTTCAGCAGCTGCTAATTTCAATCCTAGAGAAAATGTTCTATAATAAATGAACAAAACTATTAGGTTATAGGATATATATGTTTATAGAGATTTTGACAGTGAATATAAGATGTATATATACTTGAACCGCAAGTAACCGAACGTCTACAACCATACCACGTTGAAAACACCGGTTCTCGTCCGAACACCGCAGTTAAACAACGTCGGGCCTGGTTAGTACTTGGATGGGAGACCGCCTGGGAATACCTGGTGTCGTAGACCTATGTTTAACTTTTTTAAATTATACTAAACAATGTTTATTTTACCTTTCAATTATGTTTTTTGACAGTAACTATAAAATCTTTCTCAGTTATAATCTTGAACCGCAAGTAACCGAATGTCTACAACCATACCACGTTGAAAACACCGGTTCTCGTCCGAACACCGCAGTTAAACAACGTCGGGCCTGGTTAGTACTTGGATGGGAGACCGCCTGGGAATACCTGGTGTCGTAGACCTATGTTTAACTTTTTTAAATTATACTAAATAAAGTTTATTTTACCTTTCAATTATATTTTTATGACAGTAACTATAAGATCTTTCTAAGTTATAATCTTGAACCGCAAGTAACCGAACGTCTACAACCATACCACGTTGAAAACACCGGTTCTCCTCCGAACACCGCAGTTAAACAACGTCGGGCCTGGTTAGTACTTGGATGGGAGACCGCCTGGGAATACCTGGTGTCGTAGACCTATGTTTAACTTTTTTAAATTATACTAAACAATGTTTATTTTACCTTTCAATTATGTTTTTTGACAGTAACTATAAGATCTTTCTCAGTTATAATCTTGAACCGCAAGTAACCGAATGTCTACAACCGTACCAGGTTGCCTAGCCTGTGAATATCTGTTGTCGTACACCTGTTTTTATCTTTTTAATAATCCTAAAATATAGTCTCGTTTAAGTGTTTCGATTTTCCAAAAATGTGTTTATACTGTTGATGATAGTATAAGTAAATAAATTCAAACTGTAACCGCAATTAATCGAAAGTTTTTAAACTAAACTGCATTGAAAACAACGGTTCTCGTCCGATCACTGAAGTTAAACAAGTTTTTGTTCAAAGACATGTTTGTTGTTGTATGTTGCTGCTGTGGTGACGGTACAAACGTCACTGTACTACGCGGGCGTCCACTTGTGTGCGCGTTTGATTCTTAGCAACAAAGCGGCCTGAATCTTTTGTACATGCCGCTAATGTGTTATGCTTCATTGTACAGTGTTATTGTTTCCTTTATATTATCTTTTTAAGAACCTCAGTATAACTTTTTAAATTATACTAAACAAAGTTGAATTTACCTTTCAAGTATGTGTTTCTTCAACAGAAGTGGGTGTAAATACCAACGTCATGGTTTCAGCAGCTGCTAATTTCAATCCTAGAAAATGTTCTTTAATAAATGAACAAAACTATTAGGTTATAGGATATATATGTTTATAGAGATTTTGACAGTGAATATAAGATGTATATATACTTGAACCGCAAGTAACCGAACGTCTACAACCATACCACGTTGAAAACACCGGTTCTCGTCCGAACACCGCAGTTAAACAACGTCGGGCCTGGTTAGTACTTGGATGGGAGACCGCCTGGGAATACCTGGTGTCGTAGACCTATGTTTAACTTTTTTAAATTATACTAAACAATGTTTATTTTACCTTTCAATTATGTTTTTTGACAGTAACTATAAGATCTTTCTCAGTTATAATCTTGAACCGCAAGTAACCGAATGTCTACAACCATACCACGTTGAAAACACCGGTTCTCGTCCGAACACCGCAGTTAAACAACGTCGGGCCTGGTTAGTACTTGGATGGAAGACCGCCTGGGAATACCTGGTGTCGTAGACCTATGTTTAACTTTTTTAAATTATACTAAACAATGTTTATTTTACCTTTCAATTGTGTTTTTTGACAGTAACTATAAGTTCTTTCTCAGTTATAATCTTGAACCGCAAGTAACTGAATGTCTACAACCGTACCAGGTTGCCTAGCCTGTGAATATCTGTTGTCGTACACCTGTTTTTATCTTTTTAATAATCCTAAAATATAGTCTCGTTTAAGTGTTTCTATTTTCCAAAAATGTGTTTATACTGTTGATGATAGTATAAGTAAATAAATTCAAACTGTAACCGCAATTAATCGAAAGTTTTTCAACTAAACTGCATTGAAAACAACGGTTCTCGTCCGATCACTGAAGTTAAACAAGTTGTTGTTCAAAGACATGTTTGTTGTTGTATGTTGCTGCTGTGGTGACGGTACAAACGTCACTGTACTACGCGGGCGTCCACTTGTGTGCGCGTTTGATTCTTAGCAACAAAGCGGCCTGAATCTTTTGTACATGCCGCTAATGTGTTATGCTTCATTGTACAGTGTTATTGTTTCCTTTATATTATCTTTTTAAGAACCTCAGTATAACTTTTTAAATTATACTAAACAAAGTTGAATTTACCTTTCAAGTATGTGTTTCTTCAACAGAAGTGGGTGTAAATATCAACGTCATGGTTTCAGCAGCTGCTAATTTCAATCCTAGAAAATGTTCTATAATAAATGAACAAAAGTATTAGGTTATAAGTAACCGAACGTCTACAACCATACCATGTTGAAAACACCGGTTCTCGTCCGAACACCGCAGTTAAACAACGTCGGGCCTCGTTAGTACTTGGATGGGAGACCGCCTGGGAATACCTGGTGTCGTAGACCTATGTTTAACTTTTTTAAATTATACTAAACAATGTTTATTTTACCTTTCAATTATGTTTTTTGACAGTAACTATAAGATCTTTCTAAGTTATAATCTTGAACCGCAAGTAACCGAACGTCTACAACCATACCACGTTGAAAACACCGGTTCTCGTCCGAACACCGCAGTTAAACAACGTCGGGCCTGGTTAGTACTTGGATGGGAGACCGCCTGGGAATACCTGGTGTCGTAGACCTATGTTTAACTTTTTTAAATTATACTAAACAATGTTTATTTTACCTTTCAATTATGTTTTTTGACAGTAACTATAAGATCTTTCTCAGTTATAATCTTGAACCGCAAGGAACCGAATGTCTACAACCATACCACGTTGAAAACACCGGTTCTCGTCCGAACACCGCAGTTAAACAACGTCGGGCCTGGTTAGTACTTGGATGGGAGACCGCCTGGGAATACCTGGTGTCGTAGACCTATGTTTAACTTTTTTAAATTATACTAAATAAAGTTTATTTTACCTTTCAATTATATTTTCAAGACAGTAACTATAAGATCTTTCTAAGTTCTAATCTTGAACCGCAAGTAACCGAATGTCTACAACCGTACCAGGTTGCCTAGCCTGTGAATATCTGTTGTCGTACACCTGTTTTTATCTTTTTAATAATCCTAAAATATAGTCTCCTTTAAGTGTTTCGATTTTCCAAAAATGTGTTTATACTGTTGATGATAGTATAAGTAAATAAATTCAAACTTTAACCGCAATTAATCGAAAGTTTTTCAACTAAACTGCATTGAAAACAACGGTTCTCGTCCGATCACTGAAGTTAAACAAGTTGTTGTTCAAAGACATGTTTGTTGTTGTATGTTGCTGCTGTGGTGACGGTACAAACGTCACTGTACTACGCGGGCGTCCACTTGTGTGCGCGTTTGATTCTTAGCAACAAAGCGGCCTGAATCTTTTGTACATGCCGCTAATGTGTTATGCTTCATTGTACAGTGTTATTGTTTCCTTTATATTATCTTTTTAAGAACCTCAGTATAACTTTTTAAATTATACTAAACAAAGTTGAATTTACCTTTCAAGTATGTGTTTCTTCAACAGAAGTGGGTGTAAATACCAACGTCATGGTTTCAGCAGCTGCTAATTTCAATCCTAGAAAATGTTCTATAATAAATGAACAAAACTATTAGGTTATAGGATATATATGTTTATAGAGATTTTGACAGTGAATATAAGATGTATATATACTTGAACCGCAAGTAACCGAACGTCTACAACCATACCACGTTGAAAACACCGGTTCTCGTCCGAACACCGCAGTTAAACAACGTCGGGCCTGGTTAGTACTTGGATGGGAGACCGCCTGGGAATACCTGGTGTCGTAGACCTATGTTTAACTTTTTTAAATTATACTAAACAATGTTTATTTTACCTTTCAATTATGTTTTTTGACAGTAACTATAAAATCTTTCTCAGTTATAATCTTGAACCGCAAGTAACCGAATGTCTACAACCATACCACGTTGAAAACACCGGTTCTCGTCCGAACACCGCAGTTAAACAACGTCGGGCCTGGTTAGTACTTGGATGGGAGACCGCCTGGGAATACCTGGTGTCGTAGACCTATGTTTAACTTTTTTAAATTATACTAAATAAAGTTTATTTTACCTTTCAATTATATTTTTATGACAGTAACTATAAGATCTTTCTAAGTTATAATCTTGAACCGCAAGTAACCGAACGTCTACAACCATACCACGTTGAAAACACCGGTTCTCCTCCGAACACCGCAGTTAAACAACGTCGGGCCTGGTTAGTACTTGGATGGGAGACCGCCTGGGAATACCTGGTGTCGTAGACCTATGTTTAACTTTTTTAAATTATACTAAACAATGTTTATTTTACCTTTCAATTATGTTTTTTGACAGTAACTATAAGATCTTTCTCAGTTATAATCTTGAACCGCAAGTAACCGAATGTCTACAACCGTACCAGGTTGCCTAGCCTGTGAATATCTGTTGTCGTACACCTGTTTTTATCTTTTTAATAATCCTAAAATATAGTCTCGTTTAAGTGTTTCGATTTTCCAAAAATGTGTTTATACTGTTGATGATAGTATAAGTAAATAAATTCAAACTGTAACCGCAATTAATCGAAAGTTTTTCAACTAAACTGCATTGAAAACAACGGTTCTCGTCCGATCACTGAAGTTAAACAAGTTGTTGTTCAAAGACATGTTTGTTGTTGTATGTTGCTGCTGTGGTGACGGTACAAACGTCACTGTACTACGCGGGCGTCCACTTGTGTGCGCGTTTGATTCTTAGCAACAAAGCGGCCTGAATCTTTTGTACATGCCGCTAATGTGTTATGCTTCATTGTACAGTGTTATTGTTTCCTTTATATTATCTTTTTAAGAACCTCAGTATAACTTTTTAAATTATACTAAACAAAGTTGAATTTACCTTTCAAGTATGTGTTTCTTCAACAGAAGTGGGTGTAAATACCAACGTCATGGTTTCAGCAGCTGCTAATTTCAATCCTAGAAAATGTTCTATAATAAATGAACAAAACTATTAGGTTATAGGATATATATGTTTATAGAGATTTTGACAGTGAATATAAGATGTATATATACTTGAACCGCAAGTAACCGAACGTCTACAACCATACCACGTTGAAAACACCGGTTCTCGTCCGAACACCGCAGTTAAACAACGTCGGGCCTGGTTAGTACTTGGATGGGAGACCGCCTGGGAATACCTGGTGTCGTAGACCTATGTTTAACTTTTTTAAATTATACTAAACAATGTTTATTTTACCTTTCAATTATGTTTTTTGACAGTAACTATAAGATCTTTCTCAGTTATAATCTTGAACCGCAAGTAACCGAATGTCTACAACCATACCACGTTGAAAACACCGGTTCTCGTCCGAACACCGCAGTTAAACAACGTCGGGCCTGGTTAGTACTTGGATGGAAGACCGCCTGGGAATACCTGGTGTCGTAGACCTATGTTTAACTTTTTTAAATTATACTAAACAATGTTTATTTTACCTTTCAATTATGTTTTTTGACAGTAACTATAAGTTCTTTCTCAGTTATAATCTTGAACCGCAAGTAACCGAATGTCTACAACCGTACCAGGTTGCCTAGCCTGTGAATATCTGTTGTCGTACACCTGTTTTTATCTTTTTAATAATCCTAAAATATAGTCTCGTTTAAGTGTTTCTATTTTCCAAAAATGTGTTTATACTGTTGATGATAGTATAAGTAAATAAATTCAAACTGTAACCGCAATTAATCGAAAGTTTTTCAACTAAACTGCATTGAAAACAACGGTTCTCGTCCGATCACTGAAGTTAAACAAGTTGTTGTTCAAAGACATGTTTGTTGTTGTATGTTGCTGCTGTGGTGACGGTACAAACGTCACTGTACTACGCGGGCGTCCACTTGTGTGCGCGTTTGATTCTTAGCAACAAAGCGGCCTGAATCTTTTGTACATGCCGCTAATGTGTTATGCTTCATTGTACAGTGTTATTGTTTCCTTTATATTATCTTTTTAAGAACCTCAGTATAACTTTTTAAATTATACTAAACAAAGTTGAATTTACCTTTCAAGTATGTGTTTCTTCAACAGAAGTGGGTGTAAATATCAACGTCATGGTTTCAGCAGCTGCTAATTTCAATCCTAGAAAATGTTCTATAATAAATGAACAAAAGTATTAGGTTATAAGTAACCGAACGTCTACAACCATACCATGTTGAAAACACCGGTTCTCGTCCGAACACCGCAGTTAAACAACGTCGGGCCTCGTTAGTACTTGGATGGGAGACCGCCTGGGAATACCTGGTGTCGTAGACCTATGTTTAACTTTTTTAAATTATACTAAACAATGTTTATTTTACCTTTCAATTATGTTTTTTGACAGTAACTATAAGATCTTTCTAAGTTATAATCTTGAACCGCAAGTAACCGAACGTCTACAACCATACCACGTTGAAAACACCGGTTCTCCTCCGAACACCGCAGTTAAACAACGTCGGGCCTGGTTAGTACTTGGATGGGAGACCGCCTGGGAATACCTGGTGTCGTAGACCTATGTTTAACTTTTTTAAATTATACTAAACAATGTTTATTTTACCTTTCAATTATGTTTTTTGACAGTAACTATAAGATCTTTCTCAGTTATAATCTTGAACCGCAAGTAACCGAATGTCTACAACCGTACCAGGTTGCCTAGCCTGTGAATATCTGTTGTCGTACACCTGTTTTTATCTTTTTAATAATCCTAAAATATAGTCTCGTTTAAGTGTTTCTATTTTCCAAAAATGTGTTTATACTGTTGATGATAGTATAAGTAAATAAATTCAAACTGTAACCGCAATTAATCGAAAGTTTTTCAACTAAACTGCATTGAAAACAACGGTTCTCGTCCGATCACTGAAGTTAAACAAGTTGTTGTTCAAAGACATGTTTGTTGTTGTATGTTGCTGCTGTGGTGACGGTACAAACGTCACTGTACTACGCGGGCGTCCACTTGTGTGCGCGTTTGATTCTTAGCAACAACGCGGCCTGAATCTTTTGTACATGCCGCTATTGTGTTATGCTTCTTTGTACAGTGTTATTGTTTCCTTTATATTATCTTTTTAAGAACCTCAGTATAACTTTTTAAATTATACTAAAAAAAGTTGAATTTACCTTTCAAGTATGTGTTTCTTCAACAGAAGTGGGTGTAAATACCAACGTCATGGTTTCAGCAGCTGCTAATTTCAATCCTAGAAAATGTTCTATAATAAATGAACAAAACTATTAGGTTATAGGATATATATATTTATAGAGATTTTGACAGTGAATATAAGATGTATATATACTTGAACCGCAAGTAACCGAACGTCTACAACCATACCACGTTGAAAACACCGGTTCTCGTCCGAACACCGCAGTTAAACAACGTCGGGCCTGGTTAGTACTTGGATGGGAGACCGCCTGGGAATACCTGGTGTCGTAGACCTATGTTTAACTTTTTTAAATTATACTAAACAATGTTTATTTTACCTTTCAATTATGTTTTTTGACAGTAACTATAAGATCTTTCTCAGTTATAATCTTGAACCGCAAGGAACCGAATGTCTACAACCATACCACGTTGAAAACACCGGTTCTCGTCCGAACACCGCAGTTAAACAACGTCGGGCCTGGTTAGTACTTGGATGGGAGACCGCCTGGGAATACCTGGTGTCGTAGACCTATGTTTAACTTTTTTAAATTATACTAAATAAAGTTTATTTTACCTTTCAATTATATTTTTATGACAGTAACTATAAGATCTTTCTAAGTTATAATCTTGAACCGCAAGTAACCGAATGTCTACAACCGTACCAGGTTGCCTAGCCTGTGAATATCTGTTGTCGTACACCTGTTTTTATCTTTTTAATAGTCCTAAAATATAGTCTCGTTTAAGTGTTTCGATTTTCCAAAAATGTGTTTATACTGTTGATGATAGTATAAGTAAATAAATTCAAACTGTAACCGCAATTAATCGAAAGTTTTTCAACTAAACTGCATTGAAAACAACTGTTCTCGTCCGATCACTGAAGTTAAACAAGTTGTTGTTCAAAGACATGTTTGTTGTTGTATGTTGCTGCTGTGGTGACGGTACAAACGTCACTGTACTACGCGATCGTCCACTTGTGTGCGCGTTTGATTCTTAGCAACAAAGCGGCCTGAATCTTTTGTACATGCCGCTATTGTGTTATGCTTCTTTGTACAGTGTTATTATTTCCTTTATATTATCTTTTTAAGAACCTCAGTATAACTTTTTAAATTATACTAAACAAAGTTGAATTTACCTTTCAAGTATGTGTTTCTTCAACAGAAGTGGGTGTAAATACCAACGTCATGGTTTCAGCAGCTGCTAATTTCAATCCTAGAAAATGTTCTATAATAAATGAACAAAACTATTAGGTTATAGGATATATGTGTTTATAGAGATTTTGACAGTGAATATAAGATTTATATATACTTGAACCGCAAGTAACCGAACGTCTACAACCATACCATGTTGAAAACACCGGTTCTCGTCCGAACACCGGAGTTAAACAACGTCGGGCCTCGTTAGTACTTGGATGGGAGACCGCCTGGGAATACCTGGTGTCGTAGACCTATGTTTAACTTTTTTAAATTATACTAAACAAAGTTTATTTTACCTTTCAATTATGTTTTTATGACAGTAACTATAAGATCTTTCTAAGTTATAATCTTGAACCGCAAGTAACCGAACGTCTACAACCATACCACGTTGAAAACACCGGTTCTCCTCCGAACACCGCAGTTAAACAACGTCGGGCCTGGTTAGTACTTGGATGGGAGACCGCCTGGGAATACCTGGTGTCGTAGACCTATGTTTAACTTTTTTAAATTATACTAAACAATGTTTATTTTACCTTTCAATTATGTTTTTTGACAGTAACTATAAGATCTTTCTCAGTTATAATCTTGAACCGCAAGTAACCGAATGTCTACAACCATACCACGTTGAAAACACCGGTTCTCGTCCGAACACCGCAGTTAAACAACGTCGGGCCTGGTTAGTACTTGGATGGGAGACCGCCTGGGAATACCTGGTGTCGTAGACCTATGTTTAACTTTTTTAAATTATACTAAACAATGTTTATTTTACCTTTCAATTATGTTTTTTGACAGTAACTATAAGATCTTTCTCAGTTATAATCTTGAACCGCAAGTAACCGAATGTCTACAACCGTACCAGGTTGCCTAGCCTGTGAATATCTGTTGTCGTACACCTGTTTTTATCTTTTTAATAATCCTAAAATATAGTCTCGTTTAAGTGTTTCTATTTTCCAAAAATGTGTTTATACTGTTGATGATAGTATAAGTAAATAAATTCAAACTGTAACCGCAATTAATCGAAAGTTTTTCAACTAAACTGCATTGAAAACAACGGTTCTCGTCCGATCACTGAAGTTAAACAAGTTGTTGTTCAAAGACATGTTTGTTGTTGTATGTTGCTGCTGTGGTGACGGTACAAACGTCACTGTACTACGCGGGCGTCCACTTGTGTGCGCGTTTGATTCTTAGCAACAACGCGGCCTGAATCTTTTGTACATGCCGCTATTGTGTTATGCTTCTTTGTACAGTGTTATTGTTTCCTTTATATTATCTTTTTAAGAACCTCAGTATAACTTTTTAAATTATACTAAAAAAAGTTGAATTTACCTTTCAAGTATGTGTTTCTTCAACAGAAGTGGGTGTAAATACCAACGTCATGGTTTCAGCAGCTGCTAATTTCAATCCTAGAAAATGTTCTATAATAAATGAACAAAACTATTAGGTTATAGGATATATATATTTATAGAGATTTTGACAGTGAATATAAGATGTATATATACTTGAACCGCAAGTAACCGAACGTCTACAACCATACCACGTTGAAAACACCGGTTCTCGTCCGAACACCGCAGTTAAACAACGTCGGGCCTGGTTAGTACTTGGATGGGAGACCGCCTGGGAATACCTGGTGTCGTAGACCTATGTTTAACTTTTTTAAATTATACTAAACAATGTTTATTTTACCTTTCAATTATGTTTTTTGACAGTAACTATAAGATCTTTCTCAGTTATAATCTTGAACCGCAAGGAACCGAATGTCTACAACCATACCACGTTGAAAACACCGGTTCTCGTCCGAACACCGCAGTTAAACAACGTCGGGCCTGGTTAGTACTTGGATGGGAGACCGCCTGGGAAAACCTGGTGGCGTAGACCTATGTTTAACTTTTTTAAATTATACTAAATAAAGTTTATTTTACCTTTCAATTATATTTTTATGACAGTAACTATAAGATCTTTCTAAGTTATAATCTTGAACCGCAAGTAACCGAATGTCTACAACCGTACCAGGTTGCCTAGCCTGTGAATATCTGTTGTCGTACACCTGTTTTTATCTTTTTAATAATCCTAAAATATAGTCTCGTTTAAGTGTTTCGATTTTCCAAAAATGTGTTTATACTGTTGATGATAGTATAAGTAAATAAATTCAAACTGTAACCGCAATTAATCGAAAGTTTTTCAACTAAACTGCATTGAAAACAACTGTTCTCGTCCGATCACTGAAGTTAAACAAGTTGTTGTTCAAAGACATGTTTGTTGTTGTATGTTGCTGCTGTGGTGACGGTACAAACGTCACTGTACTACGCGGGCGTCCACTTGTGTGCGCGTTTGATTCTTAGCAACAAAGCGGCCTGAATCTTTTGTACATGCCGCTATTGTGTTATGCTTCTTTGTACAGTGTTATTGTTTCCTTTATATTATCTTTTTAAGAACCTCAGTATAACTTTTTAAATTATACTAAACAAAGTTGAATTTACCTTTCAAGTATGTGTTTCTTAAACAGAAGTGGGTGTAAATACCAACGTCATGGTTTCAGCAGCTGCTAATTTCAATCCTAGAAAATGTTCTATAATAAATGAACAAAACTATTAGGTTATAGGATATATATATTTATAGA